>NC_063210.1:27065116-27157616 GCF_017589495.1 Alosa alosa | reverse complement strand
TGAATTTGATACCAGCAACATGTTTCAAAAAAAGTTGGGACGGGGGTAACAAAATGCTGGAAAAGTTGTGTAATGATAAAGAAAACAAAAGGAAGAATGTTTCACAACTAATTAGGGTAACTGGCAACACCATTGGGTATGAAAAAGAGCATCCCAGAGAGGCAGGGTCTCTTAGAAGTAAAGATGTAGGGGTATTCATCACTCTGTGTAAACCTATGTACACAAATGATGAAACAATGCCATTTTAATGCTTCTTAACATGAAATTGTGACGTTTTTAGGGAGTTCATCATCTACAGGACATAACACCAGACCTGTCTCCAGACCTGTCATTGTATGGGCTCAGGAAAACCTCTGATAACCATTGTCTATGTGCCCAGTTTGATACTTAATTCAAAAACTGCAGCCAAAATGTAACAGCTAAAATTGTATTGAGACATGATACAGAAAATACCACCCTCTTATCTGGGCCTGAGCTTGTTTAAAATGGACTGAGGTAACGTGGCAAAAGGTCCTGTGGTTAGACCAATCAAAGTTTGCCATTCTTTTTGGAGATCATGGACTCATCTGGGCTAAAGAGGAGAGGGCCTATCCAAGTATCCAACCTATCCAACTTGTTTTAGTGCTCAGTTCGAAACCCAACATCTATGACGTGTGGAGGAGCATTAATGCCTACAAGCATGGGCATCTTGCACATTTGGCAAAGCACAATCAACTCTGTATGATGTATACAGGTTTTGAGCAACATATACTGCCATCCAGGCAATGTCTTTTTCAGTGACGACCTTGAATATTTCAGGAAAACAATGCTAAAATGAATTCTGCACATATTTAAATAGTATTTCTCCATACAGGAAGAGTCCAGGTGCTAAGATGGCCTGTCTGCAGTCCAGATTTATCAAATTAGGTGCATAATGGAATGAAAAACATGACTAAGAATACCCCATACTGTTGAGCAACTGAAATCCTATCGGGGAGTAATGGGACAACATTTCATACTCAAAACTGTCTCCTCAGTTCCTAAACATTTACAAAATTGTGTTAAATGAAGAGGTGAAGCAGCACGGTGGTAAACATGCTCCCGTCCCAACTTTTTTCAAAACATGTTGCTGGCGTCAAATGAAAAATAAACATATACTTTCCATGAAATAGTCCAAATGTTCATTTTCAACATTTCATATGTTGTCTATGTCTTTTTTGCTGCTAAATAAGGCTTTATGAGACTTGTATATTATGACATTCTGTTTTTATTTGCATTTTACACAATGTCCCAACTTTTTCTGTTTTGGGGTTGTATATTTGTGTGAGTGTGTGTGTTTGCATGCATGTGTGTGTGTGTGTGTGTGTGCGAGCGTTCATATTTGTGTGTGTGTGTGTGTGTGTGTGTGTATTTATGCGTGTGTGAGGGGGGGTATGTGCATATATATTTGTGTGTGTGTGTGTGTGTGTATCAGTGTGTGTTCGTTTGTGCATCAGTGTGTGTGTATATAAATATTTGAGTGTTCGTTTGTGTTCGTTTGTGTATCAGTGTATGTGTGTGTGTGTGTTTGTGTTTGTTTGTGCATCGGTGTGTGTGTGTGTGTGCTCACCTTGTAAGCCCAGTAGTAGACGGACTCTGGGTTGTTGATCTCTTTTCCGAGTCTGTGGATAATCTTAGATGGAGTCCAGTGGATGCCCTACAACACAACACACACACTAACACTTCTTCTGCTTCTTCTGCTTCTGCTAGTGCTAACAGGTGTGTGTGTGTGTGTGTGTGTGTGTAAGTGAGTGTGTGTGTATGTGTATGTGTGTGTGTCAGGGTTTCTGCAGGGTTCAGTCAGTCAAATTTAAGACCTTTTTATGACCATTATGATTTAAATTTAAATTTTTTATTTTAAATTTAAACTACTAAACGCACCATTTTCAAGCCATAACTGATGGCTTATGTCATATGTTTGTGTTTCATATTTTTGAATTCATATCAACTTTATACAGCTCTGGAAAACATCAGGAGACCACTGCACATTTTTCTGATGTCATCCTACAGTTGCTGAGTGACATCCGAATGAGTTGAGAGTCATATTCAAATTTGCAATGGTCTCTTAATTTTGAATATGACCATCAATTTGTTCAAAAAAATCTGAAAAATGAGCAGTGGTCTCTTAATTTTTTCCAGAGCTGTATATTTTGTTAATAATTTCTAGTATTTAATGATCTGCATAATTAGTAATAACTACATATTTAGTAATTTGAATACTTAATATTGATCTGTAAACTATTACTCTTTATTGTCGTGACAGTGATGGTGTGTTGGTCTAATTGAGTGCCTGTCACTTTAAGAAGAACGTAAAAAGTAATTAGCTTTCGGTCTCACAGTTTTAGACTAGTGGAAAATAGTTGCGCATAGTGCAAGTATATGTGGATGCAAATCATTGTGTTTTCTATGTCATTAGATAAAATAAATGTTCAGAAAACTAACAAGCCAAAGAAAATCTTTCTGGGATCATGTAAGAGACTTTCTGGGATCATGTAAGAGACTTATCTCTTACATGATCCCAGAAAGATTTTCTTTGGGTTGCAATGTTCATTTCTATGATTTTGGTGAGTTTGTCAATAGGTTGTGTAGCCTATTTCTGAAGTGTCATTAAACCCAACAGTAAGCCTAAATTAACTAACTTCCATAGCCTAGGTAAGGTAGCAACACACACTTGAGAGGTGGCATTTCAGCAAATCAACTTAAAATGCCTGAAAAGGCTACTAGGCTATTATTTGCCGCTTTGCCACAGCATCACACACATGACAGCTGCAGGTTGAAAGTGGTGTGTGTGTGTGTGTGTGTGTGAGGAGAAAAGACACATAGACTACAGTAAGTACTAGAAGAATTCTTTGCGCACACTGACATAAAATACGTATCTTATTGCAAAACAACACTTGTCATTCTTAATGAATGCAATTGCCGGAATTTCACAGAAACTCGCTTCAACCCTCTCTGGTGCAACACTTAACCATAGAATGTAAAAGAAAGCACTGGCAGTGAGGTCTGGGTGTTCGGAGTTTGCGCGGGTTTCTGTGAAAGTCCTTCCGACAAGTCTGTTTGTGCACTGCCGCATGGACCTTGTAGTTGTGGAATGCTGTGATAACACCCAGATTCCTACATCAGAACTACAACAAGCGGAATGAATGAATGCTGCCGCCAGCGCATTTCTGGTGGGGAAAAGGCAGTGAATGAACGAGCGTATGAATTTAAGACGTGACTAAATGTAATTTATGACCTTGTATGGAAAATCCGGACGTTTTTATGACTTTTTAAGGCCTAAAATTCTTATTATCAAATTAAGACTTTTAATGACCCCGCGGACACCCTGGTGTGTGTTACCCAGAAAGCTCACCTGTGTGTGTGTGTGTGTGTTTGTGTTACCCAGACAGATCACATGTATGTGTGTGTGTGTGTGTGTGTGTGTGTGTGTGTGTGTGTGAGCAGATGTTCCCTTAAAGCAACTTTCCATCATTCAGCAGTGTCACAGTGTCAAACTCTATGTGTGTGTTTATTTGTGTGTGTTACCCAGACAGCTCATGTGTGTGTGTGTGTGTGTGTGTGTGTGTGTGTGTGTTACCCAGACAGCTCACCTGTGTGTGTGTGTGTGTGTGTGTGTGTGTGTGTGTGTTTGAGTGTGTGTGTGTGTGTGTGTGTGTGTGTGTGTGTGTGTGTGCGTGTGTGCGTGTGTGTGTGTGTGTGTGTGTGTGTGTGTGTGTGTGAGTGTGTGAGTGTGTGTGTGTGACCCAGACAGCTCACCTCAGTCTTCTGCTCGTGCACCATCTGGTCCAGTATGGGCATCAGCCAGTCCTCAAACTTACAGTAGTTATCATTGGGCACCAGCAGATTCCCTATCCTACACACACACACACACACACACACACACACACACACACACACACACAGTATAAGTGTCATCAGTGTCAGACAGTCATCAATGTGGTGGCCCCAGCTGTGGCGCGGCTGCACTGTACGCTGGTGACCCCGTGGTCCCCTCCGGACCCCCCCCCACTCACTTCCTGCTCTCTCTCCCGCTCACTTCCTGCTCTCCCACTCACTTCCTGCTCTCTCTCCCGCTCACTTCCTGCTCTCCCACTCACTTCCTGCTCTCTCTCCCGCTCACTTCCTGCTCTCTCTCCCACTCACTTCCTGCTCTCCCACTCACTTCCTGCTCTCTCTCCCGCTCACTTCCTGCTCTCTCTCCCACTCACTTCCTGCTTTCTCTCCCACTCACTTCCTGCTCTCTCTCCCACTCACTTCCTGCTCTCTCTCCCACTCACTTCCTGTCACTCTCCCACTCACTTCCTGCTCTCACTTCCTGCTCTCTCTCCCGCTCACTTCCTGCTCTCTCTCCCACTCACTTCCTGCTCTCTCTCCCACTCACTTCCTGTCACTCTCCCACTCACTTCCTGCTCTCTCTCCCACTCACTTCCTGCTCTCTCTCCCACTCACTTCCTGTCACTCTCCCACTCACTTCCTGCTCTCTCTCCCACTCACTTCCTGTCATTCTCCACTATCCTGTCAAATTAAAGGCATAAAAAGAAAAAAAAAAAAAAAATCATCAATGTGGCAAAAAGGGTGTGTGTGTGTGTGTGTGTGTGTGTGTGTGTGTGTGTGTGTGTGTGTGTGTGTGTGTGTGTGTGTGTGTGTGTGTATGTGTGTGTGTGTGTATGTGTGTGTGCGTCTGAAAAAGTCAGGGAGGTAAGTATGTGTGTTTATTTCACGGCTCTTCAGAGTGCTGCAGAATGCTCCATTCACTTGAATCCCAACGTTCTGCGGTCTGCTAATTCTCAATAACAGACCATTGCTAAGTATAACAGACCGCTGTCAAGGAAAATGGGCTTTGTGCTTCTATTTCACGTCTTTCATATTACTGCGCAATAATGACCGACGTTCTATACATTATCCCTTACGTGTGTGTGTGTGTGTGTGTGTGTGTGTGTCTGAAGAAGTCAGGGAGGTAAGTATGTGTATATCAGTGGCGGCTGGTGGTTATAATAATAACGGAGGAAGGAAGGTGCTTGTGGCTTTATTGGTGTTGGTGGCAAATGTGAACAATAGAGGATGTAGGCCGCCTACCCTGACACATTTATAGCAGCAGTATGTACTATGTTAACCTGACTCTCGCCAGATGAATTTAGTTCCGCCTAGCGCCACTCATCCATCTGGGATCAATCCATTGGAGTGGTGCTTCAGAAGGCTGGGCCTTATCAAAAAATTCTTGCATAAGATTGGATAAGCCACTTATCCGTCATCTATTGACGTGCTACTTCAACCACTCACATCGAAGCCAACCCGTGATGCTGAGAACAGTCTCTCAGTCGCTTCTACGCTACGTCACATCTATGAAACTCCCGCCCTGCGTCCTGATTGGCTCTACCATAAAATCTGGTGCTGAAATCACTCTCAACGGAACCGATCCCAGATGGATGTGAGTGGAGCTAGGCGGAACGAAATTCATCTGGCGAGAGTCAGGTTAGTACTATGTAGCAATGTTGTGCAATAAAAGCTGTTCTGACATTCTCCTAAGGAGCTAGGCTAGCATGCAGTAGCCATTGTGCATTTGAGCAAATTGCTCCAGGGATAATAGACTTTGTAATATAATTGAAATATATGAGTCACTTTGGATAATAGTGTCTGCTAAATTAATAAATGTAAATTTAGGTCTGGGAAGTCAGGAAAGATATGTAGGTCTAATTATGAAATACTGTTTTCCAGATGTGCAAAATTATGGAAAGTCTGGAGGTTTTGCTCAATGTAATACATTTGCAGAAAAGTCTATAATACTAAAAATAGGCAAATAGCCTCGAAATGTTTCTGAAGACGTCACTAAAGGAATGCATCATGGTCTGAAACATTCATTAACAATGTTACCATCCAAAGATATATTAACAACAAGAACATTATTTAACAATTGTTTAGTTAAGGCATAACTTGGATGATTATAACGACCCATAACTATCCAAATTGTTTTGTATCAGCAAATCCCTGAACTGTCCACGTTTGTGACAGACCAGCAGCAGGCTATAGCTGCTTGTTTTCTGTGCTACCAGTTAGCCATGAGTATTTGTCATACTATGTATTCAGTAGCCTACCATCTAGCCTTACCATCTTTTTTTGGAATATGAATTTTTGGAACTGGTCTTCCTGGTGCTTTGATCCTAACCTTCGCACTGTATTTGAATGTATAAAAGATGGACATTGTCCTCTGATTCCATTGTACTCTTTATTTCACGAGCAATAAAACAAGCTTTCCGTTCAACACAAGATTCTTCGCTGTATGTGTGTGTGAATGCAATTGCATTTGGGTGTGACCGAAGTCAGGGAGGTGAGTGTGTGTGTGTGTGTGCGCATGTGTGTGTGAGTGTGTGCGTGCGTGTGTGTGCGTGTGTGTGTGTGCGTACCTGTTGATGCCTCTCTGTCGCAGCTCTTTGCCTGGTAGGCTGAAGTCCCCCAGGTAGGTGGCGGCCAGACACTTAATCAAGTCCTCCTCCACCCCACCTGCTGTCGTCACAATCACATCCACCTGTACACACACACACACACACACACACACACACACACACACGCACGCACGCACGCACATGCACACACACACACACACACACACGCACGCACGCACGCACACACGCACACACGCGCACGCATACACACACACACACGCACGCACATGCACACACGCATACACACACACACACACACACACTTTATAAACTGATCTCAGAGCTGTCTGTGCCCCTAAGAGCTGAAGACGGACTGCACCACTTGGAGTGGTGTGGAGGGTGTGGAGGGGCGTGTGGGCCGTACCATTTTGTGCTGGGCCAGGTAGCGGATGGTCTCCCTGACTCCAGAGCTGATGAGGTTGGACGTGTACCCCAGGAAGATGGTACAGCCCGATCGACCCCTGGGGGCAGGAGTGCCCTCCTCCTCCTCCTCCTCCGCCCCCCCTTCTTCCTCCTCTACAGGCTCCAGACGCTTCTCTATCTGCAACACACACACACACACACACACACACAATTGTGTGAACTCATGCGACCAAATATGGATACACACACGCGCACACGGACAGGCGACCAAATAACTTCTTTGTAAACGCCAACATGTTTTGGTGCCTCCCTGAGGGAGTTCTAACGGATGCGACATTGGAACATGTGTGTGGAATGTAAATCAAGAGAGTGTAGAGTGTTAGGGTGTGTGTCTGCGTGTGTGTGTGTCCAGAGGGGGGAGTGTGTGTGTGTGTGTGTGTGTGCGCGTGTGTGCGTGTTGCAGTGTGTGGAATGTAAATCAAGAGAGTGTAGAGTGTATGTGTGTGTGCGTGTGTGTGTGTGTGCATGTGTGTATGTGTGTGTGCATGTGCGCACAATCGCCGTGTGTGTGTGTGTGTGTGTGTGCGTGCGTGCGTGTGTGTCCAGAGTGGGGAGTGTGTGTGTGTGTGTGTGTGTGGGGGCCCAGAGAGTGTAGAGTGTTATGGTTCTTGGCAGGTGCGTTTGTCCAAAGTGACAAACAATAATAAAAGCAAACTCATCATCATCACAGTGTTGAGTGTATAATATACACCTATTGCACACACGCGCACACACACACACACACACACACACACACACACACACACACACAGCGGCGATAATGATAATAATAATAATAATAATAATATCTCACCATCTTGTAGACCTCCTGCACGGCGATAATAATAATAATAATAATAGTAATAATAATAAATGATACTGATATATCTCACCATCTTGTTGATCTCCTGCACGGCCAGGCCGAAGCTGCTGGCCTGGAAGCCGGTGGTCAGAAATGACTGCAGCAACGCCCGGTGGTCCAGGCCCTGGTTGAAGTCGTAACCACGGATACGCAACATGTCCGCTGGCAGCGCCGTGCTCTCCTTAAGCACCGCCTCCCGCGCCACTGATGGAGGGAGACCTGCCATGGCCCTGAGGAACCAAAGACGTGATTGGCTGAGCCCTGAGGAAGCATTGGCTGAGCCCTGAGGAAGCAGACACGTGATTGGCTGAGCCCTGAGGAACCAGAGGCGTGATTGGCTGAGCCCTGACGTGATTGGCTGAGCCCTGAGGAACCACAGACGTGATTGGCTGAGACCTGAGGAACCAGAGGCGTGATTGGCTGAGCCCTGACGTGATTGGCTGAGCCCTGAGGAATCACAGACGTGATTGGCTGAGCCCTGAGGAATCACAGACGTGATTTGCTGAGCCCTGAGGAACCAGAGGCGTGATTGGTTGAGCCTTAAGGGTAATCTGGGGTGAGTTCAAGACTGACAGAATGTTGCAGAACGTATGGTTCTACATAACCAGTGGTGCGTTGAACGCTGTCCTTCACGCTCCAAGAACGCCATTGTTTGCTTTCTTTTCAAAATGTACCCCGAGCCTGGAGAAATTTGTGTAAATACAGATGAAACGTTTCGCTCCATTTTCTGGTTTGAACAACATACATGTTTGGCTGCAACAATGCGCTACATATACGACAAGCTACAACAAGCTTCACAGTTTCACCTAGTTTGGTGTGTGTGCTATCCTATCAGCGGTGACACCTGCAGACTAAATCAGCCGTATTAAAAAATATCCCCAGTGAGCACAGCATAGCCATCTAGTCATTTACAGATGAAGGGTAAGAATGCAAGCGTGAACATTAAATGTATATTTACATACATCTCAGCAGGCTCAGAATACATTTCGAAAGAAAAGTGGGAAAAGCAAATCTCAGAGCGCTTGCACGAACAACAGAATGTTCACTGCACCACTGTTTACATTGAATCATACCCTTTGCACATTGTGTCCGTTTTCAACTCAGCCCAGGTACTTTGGGACCAAACCGTGACGTTCAATCAGGAAACCATAGCAAAACGGTGGTGTCACAGAAACAGAAACAACTTCATCAGAACTATATACTGATGCATTAAAAAATATATCTGTTGCGGCAAGTTCTTCCTGCTTCGACTTGCTCCGCTGTGGCATGCTATTTTACTGTGTAGAGTAAGATACACACATCACCTCTCTGCAGAACAGAACAGGACAGGACAGGACCATAGGATTTACAGATAGCTCCACTGCACACTTAACCTGACTCTCGCCAGATGAATTTCGTTCCGCCTAGCTCCACTAGAGTCAGGTTACTGCACACTGCCTTGTGCCGTGTTTTCGAATGCACCTCACATAACGATATGCATAAAGGCGTCTGCCAATGAAACACCCTAAATGTCACTCAAATGTTTTCATACGCACACTGTTAGCTGACAGCACCACACATCTGAAGAGTGGGCGGACGCATGCAGGGCTGTCACGTCAGATCATCGGGCACATGAATCCAACCGATATAAAATGACCCAGACTTGTTTTAACACGGATACTTAAAAGCAAACGCCGACACAGTTGAGTAAAATACGCAGATAAACGACAGACGAACCCATCTATCGGTTTACACTGGACACTTCCATAGGCTACTGGCTCGCATGATGTGATACTGTTAGGAAAGGCTTCGCTACTGTTTATATTTATGAAATTACATGATACCAGTATCAGTTCAACAGTGGCTACAGTTACATAATAAATCATGGGAAGGTCTGTCTTTGAAAATGTCACCATTCTGAAAAATGTCACCATTCACGTCCCAACTAGCAGTTAGCTAGTTCTTGCAGCTAACGTTAGCTTGGTCCAGTCCACCTGACCTAATGAATAATGTGGTAGGCGATTCAAAACATGTCGGATAATTTTCTTCTGAGATATCTCTAAGTAACTTACCTCGTAGTCTTCCGCGTAGTGTATAAGTGGGTTTGTGTACTTTATTGGAGTTGTGTCTGAACGTTTCTGAGTTGGCTAAACGTGCAGTAACTCTGACATTTCACCCACGTTTTCCAAACAACTACGGCAGGCCAAGGAGGACATCAGGGAAATATTGCGTTCGGGAATTGTTTTTTTTGGCTCTGAGCGCCACAGAACAGGTTATGTTGGAATTCTTCTCATTCAGGCTAGCCATTCCAGTCTTCCTGGATCCAAGTTTGAAGTTACTAAATTAAAACCTAAATAAAGCGTTCAGCTGTTGGCTGCTACAGTGTAAATATTCCTGTGATTTTGCAAATTAGTTAAGCATACATACAGTATAAAGACAATTCAAATACACAAATATTGGCCCACGAGCCATCGGACAGACCCACCTTCCTACTCCATTCAAGTCAAGTCAAGTCAAGTTTATTTATATAGCACATTTCGTACACAGATGTCATTCAATGTGCAAACAAAAGCAAACAGTAATAGCAAATAAAAGCATAGAAGGGCAACAGTCAAAGAGTTTAAAAGGTAAAAATCATAACAAAAAAGAAAACATAAACCCACAAGGTAAAATTATTTAAAAATAAAGAATAATTAAAAGGACAAAATAAAAGACACAAGGCAGAATAAATTTCAAAGCAGATTCAGAATTTGTAACTCAGTGCAGTTAGCAGAAAGCATCTGAGAACAGTTTGGTCTTTAAAACTGGCTACAGTTGGGACCTTTTTGATGTCATCCGAAAGTTGGTGCCAGACACTTGAAGGTAGACCATTTAAAAAGTAATCAAAATACCCATTTCATGTTAGGAAGGTGGTACTTTTTCAATAATTTTGCCAATAAAAGGTAGATTGGATATGGGCCTGTAATTATTTAGCATGCAGGCATCCAGGTTATTCTTCTTGAGAAGTGGCTTTATAACAGCTGTTTTCAGTGACTTAGGAAAAGTGCCAGACAGAAGTGATACATTTACAATGTGAAGAACATCTGCCGCTATAAGGTGAAAAACAGTTTCGAAGAAATTGGTAGGCAGAGTGTCTAAGCCACATGTGGAAGGGCTGAGATTCTGTACCGTTTTAACTTCTCGACAGTTGAAAATAGAACACGTTATTTGAACTTCTACTGATGATGTTAGAAAAGAAAGACTGTCTTCCTTTGCATATTTCAGAGTTATATGTGCGGAGCATCTCTTTATGGATTTCATAGTGGATCTGAAGTTTGTATTTACGCCATTTTCTTTCAGTCTTCCTACACTCTCTTTTTAGAATTTTAACTGCTGGATTTTGCTTCCATGGTGCTTTCTGTTTGTCCTTAACTTTCTTGAGTTGCAATAGAGCAATGTCATCCATAATGTTTGCCATTTTTGCATTAAAGCGATCCAATAATTCTACCAAGTCTGACAGTTGACTTAACATCTGTGAAAGTGCTGCTCAAAGAGAGCACTTGTCTGATCATTTATGATTCTCCTTTTTACCATCATAGCTCTGTTTTGAGTGTGTGGGGACATAGACACATCAAAGAACACGCAGAAATGATCAGATAAGGCCAGGTCTTTAACAGCTGTAGAGACATTGAGACCCTTTGTGATAACAAGGTCGAGGGTATGGCCGAGAGAGTGTGTTGGCCCCTGCACATGCTGTGTTAGGGAGAAACAGGATTATTCACATGCAAGTTTAGATCCCCTGAAATAATAAGACAGTCAAACTCTATGCAAATGACTGACAGCTCTTCCTAGCTTCCCACCCAGCTCTTCAAGAAAGACTTTAGCTGAATGTTTTGGAGGCCTGTAAATAGTCAGTAATAAAATCTGAGGAGGAGACTTAATGCGTGCGCACAGATATTCAAATGAAGTAAAGTCACCGAATGATGACTGATTGTACTGAAAAGATGTTTTGAAAATTGTGGCTATCCCCCCACCTCTTTTATTTGCTCTGGTAGCACTCAAAAAGCTGAAATTTGGGGGAGCTGATTCGATGAGAGTAGTAACACTGTTTGCTTGATCTAACCATGTCTCAGTTAAAAGTAAGAAATCAAGGTTGTGTGTGCAAATCAGATCATTTATTAAGAATGATTTGTTTGAAAGAGATCTGATATTTAGGAGTGCTAGTTTTGCTGTAAGTGTTGGGGAAATATGATCCACGGGGAAATCTGAGGTGGTTGTGGTACGGGTAGGAGATTTGACTGGTTTGCCCTGTAAGCTCGAAGCACTAGTCTTCTATTACTTGTCAATACAGGAATAGAGAATGTCATGGGCTTACTGGGTCCCGGCATGTTCTCAAAACTACTGTCAGTACCATTTCTATTGCAGGGACCCTGAGAATATCATGCAATACAATCATATTGCCCACTGCAGCTGCCATCAGTATTTTCCGCTGCACATTCCATGCTATATGCCGTCTGCTGAGAATATGAACTAAGAGGTTGCTGCTGCTTAAGACATCCTTCTGGAGGGAGGAGGAGGGCGTGGAGGTGCCCTGTGCTTCTCTGGTGCTAAAGGTCTTGGGCTAGTAAAACACTCATTCAGTAAAACACACATTCAGCAGCTCAAACCTCTGCCAGGTCCTTTACCTGTGACATTTAGGAGGGATGTCTTTCAGATGATTAATACCCACAAAAGGAGAAAAGTTGAGATGGGTTTGCCCCCACACATGCTTTTATCCTCAGTGTGTGTGTGTGATGTAGCAATGACATTTGCAGCCCTGTGTGTGAACCCTTTTAAGAACAACTTCACACACACTTTCATCTGGACTCCACCTCATGGGGTGTCTGGGTGCACGTGTGTGTGTGTGTGTGTGAGTGAGAGAGAGAGGTTAAATAGGACCCTGACCCCCTCGTCCATGCCCAATGCTAAGCTGGTGTGTGTGAATGTTCCGCCTGGTCTCACCATTTGAACTGCATGGACATCTGCAGGTGAACTGAACCCAGAGGTACGAGCAACACACACACACGCACGCACGCACATTGCAATGCAGGTAAATTAACACAACTTTCTCTTTCATCAGCACAGACACCAACGCTGAAGGTTGTGTGTGAGATGAGTGTGTGTGTGTAAAACCACTGAGCCTGGAAAACAGTGTATGTCTTGCCGTCTTGTGTGTGTGACCTTGCCTGCAGTGTGTGTGTGTGTGTGTGTGTGTGTGTGTGTGACCTTGCCTGCAGTGTGTGTGTGTGTGTGTGTGTGTGTGTGTGTGTGTGTGACCTTGCCTGCAGTGTGTGTGTGTGTGAGAGAGAGCGATGGAAGGGAAGGTGTGTAGTGGGAACAACGTGCTCCAGGCGAGAAAAGCAGTGGAGCAGCTCAGAGTTGAAGCCAACATGGACCGGGTCAAGGTCAGTGTCGTGCGTGTGGAAAACACATTTTCTTGTTTCTTGACTGATTGACTGGTGACACTGACCACCTGAGAAACACGAGGGGAAGAGCATTTACTGGGTAAAAAAAATGTATGTTGATTTGTTATCTGTAAGAATCAGGATTTAGTTTGTTATTCCTAGTGAGTGTACATATCTGATTGGCTATGGGCTATAAAGGCGTGAATGTGGATGTTTAATCTGAGAGAGACTTTAATTGATTATGATGCGTAACTAAATTAAAATGATCTTAGTAAGAGAGGGTAATCTTAGTAAGAGAGTGAATGTGATTGGTTATTGCCATAAGAGAGTGAATGTGATTGGTTATTGCCGTAAGAGAGTGAATCTGATTGGTTATTGCCTCTCACCCTTTAGATCTCGGTGGCAGCGGCTCAGCTGGTGCAGTACTGCCAGGAGCACATCCGCTCCGACCCGCTGATCACAGGCATCGCCACCTCCGCCAACCCCTTTAAGGACAAGAAGACCTGCGTACTGCTCTAGACCTGAGTACTACTCTAGACCTGAGTACTGCTCTAGACCTGCGTACTACTCTAGACCTGAGTACTACTCTAGACCTGAGTACTGCTCTAGACCTGCATACTACTCTAGACCTGCATACTACTCTAAACCTGCGTACTACTCTACTCTAGACCTGCATATTACTCTAGACCTGCGTACTACTCTACTCTAGACCTGAGGTCTACTCTATACCTACGTACTACTCTAGACCTGTGCACTATTTTAGACCTGAGTACTATTCTAGATCTGCACACTATTTTAGACCTGAGTAACTCTAGCTCTAGACCTGCGTACTACTCTAGACCTGAGTAGTACTAAATACTATTTTAGACATGCATAATCTAGATCTGTGTACTCTAGACCTGAGTACTATTTTAGACCTGAGTACTCCTCTGGCTCTAGGCCTGGGTACTATTTTATACCTGAGTAGACCTGAGTACTACTCTAGACCTCCGCCAAGCCCTTTAAGGGTGTTGTTACAGACCTCTGAGGTGCTCTGGATCCCCTCTCTACCTGGATGCTACTCTGGCACCTCCTACTGGCAGACACCCACAGGACAAAAGAAGGGAAAACAACTTTTGTTTAGTGCTGAGATAGTGTTGAATAATTTACAAATAAAAAGGTGGAATAAACATGCTAAAGGTTATGAATACAACAGGGCTTAATATGCACCTCAGACTGTGTGTGTGTGTGGTCGCACACAATGTAGAGAGAAGAGCCTCATCTTAGAATGATAGTGAATTTATGTAAAGAAACATCAGACATCACACGTTTACTCATTTGTACAAATGTAACATGAAAAATGTTGTTTCTGTATATATTAAATAAAAAACCAAAAGCAAGCAAATACAGAAAAGTAAAAAAGGTTATTTAATTGTGAATTTACTTTATATCACAATAAGTCCAGCCATCACAGAAATCCAGACATGGAGAATATCTACCCCAGTGCAGAGACTAAGGGGAGACAGAGAGGGGGGAGAAAGAGAGAGACAGAGAGGGAGACAGAGAGAGAGAAAGAAAGAGGTAGAGAGAGAGCGAAAGAAAGAGAGAAAGAAAGGGAGAAAGAGAGGGAGAGAGAGACAGAGAGAGAGGGAGGGAGAGAGAGAGAGGGAGAAAGAGAGAGAGAAGGAGAGACAGAGAGAAAGAGGGAGAGAGAGAGAGAGTGTCCACAAGAGAGGGGGCCACTGGGGGGTCTCCACACTACAACAGCCATGTAGAAAGAGAGGGAGGTAGGGAGGGAGAGGCGGGGTAGAGGGGGAGAGGATGGAGGGAGAAAGAGAGGGAGGGAGAGATGGAGATGAGATAGATATGTTAATTGAGGGAAGAGAGGGAGGGAGAGAGGGAGATGAGATAGATATGTTAATTGAGGGAAGAGAGGGATGGAGAGAGGGAGGTATATAAATCGCACACACACACATACACACCTGAAGCTATTTGCACCAGGGCAGGGGTCTCCAACCTTTTTGGGAATGAGGGCAGGACATTCAGCACTATTGCCCCAGCTGTGGCGCAACTGGCTGGGGCACCTGCACCGTACGCCGGCGACCCGGGTTAGTTTCCAACCCCGTGGTCCTTTCCTGATCCCACCCCTGCTCTCTCTCCTATTCACTTCCTGTCCCTCTCCACTGTCCTATCATCAAAGGCATAAAAAGCCTAAAAAAATGTACTTAAAAAAAAAAAAATTCAGCGCTATTGCTACACCTGTAGTGTGGAGGAGAAAGGGCGCGTGAGCTAAAGCAATTGTTTTTCAGTCCTTGAACAATCGAATTTGGGCTGTTAGCTCTGAAGCTGGCACACTCTGTAGGCCTACTGATCCTTTGGACGACCTTTTTCATGCAGAAAAAAATGACAATGCGTTCAATTTTCTCCAGAATTACACTTTAAGATAAAACACATATTTTTACTCTGCTTGATTTTATTAGTCCAGAGCAATCGCCCCATTTATTGATGATAATTCCAGACAAGCCTAGACAAGCTAATGCTAATGTTAGCAACTGATACTAATCCAGTAAGTGTAATGTGAAGCATTACAAAACTGACTGTCAATTCGCCTTATCCACCCTGTGGCCAGACCGAGGCTACATGGTACACTTGCCATTACACCTCAGTCCAGCAGATGGCGGTGGTAATGCACTCCGTTTGCAAACTGCCAAAAAAACTGACTAAAGAAAAAGAACAGGCCAGTGAACCCTTCTTTTTCGGTGAGCTTTTTTTTTGACAGTTTGCAAAAGGAGTGCATGACCACCACCTATGCTAGGCTGGAGCTAAAAGTGGTGTCGCCAGACGGCTGGATGAACTGGAGAAAGTATATCAGTATAGTATGTGTGTGTGTGTTCTGTGTTGTACATGCTGGAGCTGGTGTATGTGTGTGTGAGTGTGTGTGAGTGCTGTGTTCTACATGCTGGAGCTGGTGTGTGTGTGTGTGGGGGGTCTGTGTGTGTGTGTTCTACATGCTGGAGCTGGTGTGTGTGTGTGAGTGTGTGTTCTACATGCTGGAGCTGGTGTGTGTGTGTGTGTGTGTATAAGTATAAGTATATATACTCTTTTGATCCCGTGAGGGAAATTTGGTCTCTGCATTTAACCCAATCCGTGAATTATCCCCCCATGCCCTGTCAAGTCTGTCACTGAGAAAAGAACACAGAGAAGCCAAGGCCGTATGCAACGCACCAGAACCCGATCTGCAAACCCAGCGGAAGAGTCAGATTCAGATTTGGACTCCGATGGAGACTCAGACTGTAACCGGTATTGGCTGAGGGTGCCAGTAGAAAGGACGCAGGAGACACCTGCTGTACCCCTCCACCAACAGCCAATCATCAGTTCAAGTTGCCCAGCTCCAGTACCTGTAGGGAGATAAGATAGAGTAATAACAGAGTACTTACCTGAATACTTACCTGAAACAAACCTGAGACCTGAAAGAGAACAGAGAGAGGAGCCAAGACTGGATGAAGGTCCCTCTATTGTTGCTGAACCTGAAGAGGAAGCTGGATATCAGGAGAAACATAGAGCTTATCCATGAGGAACAGCACCAGGTCCATCCGTTGTCAGATGACCAGACAGAGGCCAGGAGGTCAAGTCGGAGACAGACGCCCTAGACAAATCTTTACATATGAGAACCTGGGTCAGCCCATACTGACAACACAAGCTGCAGTTAACCAGCAGCACACAAACATTCCATCACCCGCTATAACTTACCTAATGCACCCCTGCCCCTACACTCACTTGTCCCATACACCACACCCACATACCCACTCATCCCATATGCCACCCCTAATCCCTCATTTACATACATGCCTTACCCATTCACACCACACCCATACATGCTACCATTTCTAGTCACTTGTTAGATAAGTAAAGAGAACACAGAATTTAGACCAGTTCAGAGTTTAGAAAAGATTGGTAAATGGTGGGACCCATTTCTTTTTGCCGGGGAGTGTGTGACGTCCACAAAAAGGTTACCTTTGTTTTGTGAATTGTAATTTACTTTAAATATATTTTCCTGTGAATACAAGGTAATGTTCTATTTTGAAGTAACAAGGGTTGCTTAAAATACATGTAAAATGTATGCATTTAAAAAGGGTGATTTCCTTTGTAAAATGGACTTGTCGTACTAGTTCCATACCAGCAGGGGGCAGACCTGCAGTAGCGATTTCCCTGTGCGCAAGTTTGAAAATTCTCATAACTCCAGAGACTTGAACGATCAAGAAGCTGTTGCCCTGTCTCATCCTTCTTTTTTCCTGATTTTCAGGTTGGTAAAGTGTTACACAACACTAAAATAGTATGAAACCATGTTAGAATGTTAGCTAACTACTCTGGCTAAGTAGTTTTGTGATAAGAAGGTGGTTTTGTCTATGTTTGATATCCTGAAACGGAAATGCTAATTCTAAACGATTGAGCTAGCAAAGGACGCTGATGCATTCACTTTTAATAGTAATGGATTGCTATCGTATGCCATCGTGTTCTCCCACTTTGTTCATGAAAATAAATATGTGCCTTGTGGTTAATGTTCAAGCCTTTTGTTAAGCCAACGTGCAAAAGTGTATGTGAGTTTATGTTAAGATGGTCAGTAGTTAATGTGGCCATTACACGTATGAAGTTAACTGAACATGAAGTTGTCAATAGTGGCTCTGAGCATTTGATTCAGCCGGGCGTTAAATTAGTACTTTCATGACATGTATTGTCACATCCTGATCTTAAAAAAAAGCCAATGAATGTATTTAGATTTGCTATTGGGTTAATTAGACCATGATTTATGTATTTGATATTAAGCACAATGTAAAAGAGAGAGACAAAGGAATAAGAACATGTGTTTAATACTGTATAGAATATATTGCTATGGGATTTTGTATGAAAATTGCAGTTGGAACTCATTCTAATGTGAACATGGATTTAACAGATGATTAATGAAACAAATGCACTTACTGAAAGAAAATGTGAAATAAATATAACTCCAGAGACTTCGAACATATCAAGAAGCTGTTGCCCTGTCTCATCCTTCTTTCCTGATTTTCAGGAGCTACTATCTGCTAGCACGGTGCCGCTACTGCGGTACCCGTTACACATGCCTCTCCTGTGGACAGTGTGAGGAATTTGAGGCTGAAGTGGGTGGGAAAGCTACCTGCGCATACTGTGGCTGTGCCCCGGTCAGCCACGCCAGATCAGCTAGTGGGTCAACAGCGCAAGATATTAGGGGGTTGTGGGAGATTCAGGTAGGGTTGCGACTTTTTGGACTCGCCCACTCTGTCAAAGAGACGTGAATCATGTTTTGGCCTACAAACCTTTTATACCTAATATCGAAAACGCATCATTGATCAGGGAAAAAAAATATCATGGATCAGGAAAAAATATTTTCCTCGGCCCTCCCCGGTAAATATCGTACAGTCCCTAACCACGTTGTTTTGCTGTGTGTTGTTAGCGCTCGCCATTTTGTCTTCATGCTGTGGGGTATACTACGAAGCACATAGACATATCTAGGCTATGCATACATATCGAGGCCTTGACTCAGGGGTATACGTTAAGTGATACCAAGATTGCAGTTATGTGATATATTTGTCAAACTAGGCTTTCAGCTCAGATCTGTGCGCGTTCTCGGTGTTGGGATGACGTTGGCCAATCCTGAAACGTGGAGACGCACAAGACCGCCTCTATTCAAAAACAATTACTTCCGCATTCATGAGCGATAGCTTAATCTACACTGCGGCCATTTTTTGTGTCTAACCTATAACATCAAATAAATCAATTGTCATCAGTTGTTGTATGGTATGCACGTCCATAGGTGGATATTTGCACGCACAACACTATTAAACCGCATTCAAGATCCAAAATGTTAGTAGAGGCGGAGCTCCACCTGTAAGATATATGACAGAATCCTACACGTGAGATTACTTTGTTTTTTAAGACAATTGATTGGTCAGTGTGCGGTAGATTACACAATTTGAGCTATAATTTAGCACATAACCTCCTCCCGTCCAGGTTTGGTTGACAGCATAAGATACCATGGTGATATAGCGACACTAAAACAGATCCACTTTCGTGTCACAGCATAGCCTGGCTTTGAGCGCAACATACCTCGCTAACCCACTAATCGAGATTCGTAGTACACCCCACAGGATAGTACGGATAGCCTATGCTTCAGCTTCTTTCTTCTTTGTATAGGATACTGTTTATATATGGAGAAAAAACACATCTGCTCTTGTTTTGATTTCTTCAGGTATGTACTCCCGTTACCATGTTTAGAAAATGTGATATTCATTTACATGTATTATGTTAGAAGATCTGGGGCCGTATTCACAAAGAATTCATTTCAAATATTAAGTTGCAGCCCTCAACTGATGTTGATGTTGTGTTTTGTCATGTCATGTTGTGTTTTGGCCTGATGCGCCACCCTCCACCTATCTACTAATCACAGGTCAGTAGTGTTTCGGCATCCGGGTTGGCAACCTCGAGTCAGAGGGGAGGGGATACATCTCTCTACAAGTAATTTGAAAGTGATTGCAGTACCAGTTTTGGCCACAATCTTACATATGGTTCCTTATAGTCAAGGCTACCGAATAAGCATGAAGTCGAACCTTTAGATGAAAAACACTCTTTATAGACACACTTTAAGTCGAGTCGACATGTCGAGTTTAATCTCGTCGTGGCAAAAATATTTTTTTCTTCATGTGTGGCCCTAATACTCTGTCGTAGCGACAAGCTAAAATTTAGTGTGTAAGTAAGCAGTTGAAAAACTGTAAAATGAAAACACTATGGAGCAGTCATTGCACACTACATCAAAAGTGTTTATTTCCTGATCTCCCAACAGTAAACTCTGCGCCACACTCATGTTCAGTCAGGTCTTCTCCATCTCCTCCACACCTAAAAGAGAAATATGGTTTAGCGCAATTATAATTCCCTTAACAGTGTTTTAGTGTGTATTGTAAAATTGTAAACTCAACCCCATTACAAACTACAAACTACACTCACCGGGTTTACTGTAAATTCAGTGAAAAACAATTAAGCTATACTCTGAAGGACACATGAATAGGACATTATGGAAACACCCACCAGCTGAAAACCCAGCCCACTGTTAGTAGGGGGAGGAACCCAGCTGAGAACCCAGCCCACTGTCCACACGGTTTAGCACAATGTTCTCTTAACAGTGTTTTAGTGTGTATTATAAAATTATAAACTCAAAACCCCATTTTCAAACTACATTCAGAAAACCTCTGAAAGTTCTTGCAAAATCAAACTAATGCCTCAAAACAGTTGTACCTGTGCTCCAAATCAAGCACTGTCTTCAGATCGTCTCGGTAAAAGTTTATAGTTAATACACGGCATATATCTATATTATTCTTACTTATAATGTTACTGCTACTACACTGCACATATCTGTACATGTTGTTCATATTACATGGCTATATTTATTCTGCTCTTATAAGGTTACTGCTAATACACTGCACATATTTATATTTAATTTATATTACGTAAACCACCTTCTGTAAACCAACTGTCTACACTGCAATATAGACCTCTCCAGAATAAGTCCCGCCTCCTAACTTCCGTATCCATCCAACCTTCGGTCGTCAAATGTCTATGGGAAATAACATGGCGTTTTGAAAGATTGTACCTGTCAAACTCTGTAGGTGACAAAGTAGAAAAAGCTGCTGGGCAAATTGGCCTACACACTTCTGCCATCTACGGCACCGACAATCAAAAAATCCAGTGGAAACTAGACGGCAGAAGTGTGTAGGCCAATCTGCCCACCAGCTTTTTCTACTTCGCTACCTACAGATGTTTTACCGGTATGATATTTCGAAACGCCATGTTATTTCCCATAGACAATCGACGCCCGGAAGTTGGATGGATACGGAAGTTACGGAGGCGGGACTTATTCTGGAGAGGTCTATATATCCTGTCCTGTCTATGCACCTCATATCTATACTTTATACAGTATGGGCCCTATCATGACATTCTAAAGCGCATCGTCACTCGTCAAAAGTCTATTCAAATTTAATAGGATGTCCAGTTCACATTGGGAGGGGTTTTGTTATCAAAAGTGAAGCGCATGGCGCAACAAGGTGTTCCTAGGTTTTTTAATCAGTCATATGGGTGTGTTTGGGGTGTAACATCATTTAAACCAATGAGAATGACATCTGTCATTCCCTTTAACGGCGCAACGCGCAATATGTCAAATAAATGCATCGGTATTTTGGCATTCAAAGGCGCATTTGAAGGAGGCTGCTTGCGAGACCGTATGGAATAGTCATTCTTAATAATAATAATAATAATAATAAAGCTTTATTTGTATAGCACCTTTCATACACAGAATGCAGCTCAAAGTGCTTTACATTTGAAACATGTAACACAATAATAGTCAGTCAGTCATTATCAATCACTTTTCTTTGCTGTTTATGTTATACTCAGCAACATATCAAAAATATAGAAAATGACGCCATAAGACTGGCAGCCTTAACCCTCTTACCCCCACAAGCACGCCATATGGCAACTGTGGCAAGGAAAAACTCCCATATTCCAGGAAGAAACCTTGAGCAGAACCTGACTTAATAGGGGAGCCCATCCGCTTCTGGCTGGCTGGGCCCCAATAGTAGCAGATGTAAAATAATCTGAAAATGTAGTCTACAGGATAAGATGAGTTAACTAAAAGCTTTCCTGTACAGGTATGTTTTCAGATCTTTTAAAAATATTTACTGAACTCCGCCTGCTTGATGTACAGAGGCAGGGTGTTCCATAGTTTGGGGGCATAATGGATAAACGCAGCTTCTCCACTTTGTTTGTGGAGCACTTTGGGTAATGCATTAAAAGATTAGAATTGATGATCTAAGTTTCCTTTGTGGTTGATAAGATATTAAAAGCTCAGAGATATATGAAGGTGCTATGCCATTCAGAGCTTTGTAAGTAATTAACATAACCTTAAAATCAATTCTATAGGAAATAGGAGCCAGTGCAGTTCAGCCAACACAGGGGTGATGTGTTCTCTCTTCTTAGTCTTAGTTAAAAAGTCTAGCCGCAGAGTTCTGTATGAGTGCCAATTTCTTTAGATGTTTTTGGGAAGACCAGTGAAAAGTGCATTGCAGTAGTCTAACCTGCTAGTGATAAAGGCGTGAATTAGCTTTTCTGCATCTTGTTGAGTTAAAAAAGGGCCGACTTTGGCAATGTTTCTCAAGTGGAAATAGGCTGTCTGAGTAACTTTACTGATATGGGGCTTAAAACTTAACTCTGCATCTAAGATGACACCGAGGCTTGTTACTTTTGGTTTGACCTGGTGTGCCAAGTTCCCCAGATTACTAAGAATAATATCTCGCTTTAGTTTTGGTCCAACCAGAAGTACCTCTGTTTTGTCATCATTTAGTTTCAAAAAGTTTTTGCTCATCCACTGATTAATGGAGGTTAGGCATGCAGTGAGGGAGCAAAGGCCATCTGTTAGTTGGCTCCACAGAAAGATACAATTGGGTATCATCTGGGTGAGCTGTGGAAGTTTACATTATGCTGACTTATGACGCTTCCCAATGGGAGCATATATAGAGAAAATAGCAGGGGACCAAGGCAGCTCCCCTGGGCCACACCAAAAGGCAAGTCATGTTTTTCAGATACATGATCTCCTAGACTGATATAAAAAATCTCTGCCAGTAATGTAGGTTTGAAACCAGTTTAGAGCATTATCAGAGAGACCCACCCACTTTGCAAGGCGGAATTAGGATGCTATGATCAATGGTGTCAAATGCGCACTCAAATCCAGAAGAATAAGGATTGAGACTTTGTTTGAGTCGGTAGCTAGTCTGAGATCATTGACTATCTTTACTAGAGCCGTTTCTGTGCTGTGATTTGATCTAAAACCTGATTGGAATTTTTCAAGGATACTGTTTTCGTTGAGGAAGGTATTTAACTGATTGCAAACAACTTTTTCAAGTACTTTGCTCAAAAACGATAGATTTGATATAGGCCTGTAGTTGCTCAGATTGGTATGGTCAAGTTTTGACTTTTAAGTAAAGGTTTCACAACAGCGGTTTTAAAAGCAGTTGGAAATATACCTGTTTCTAATGAGGTATTTATTACCTTGAGAGAAAAAAAGGAGCTAAGCCTTCATATACTTTTTTGAGGAATGTAGTAGGGATTGGATCTAAAAACACATGTTGAAGAGCCGGTTTGAGTTATAATTTTACCAAGCTCAGATTGAGTAATAGTGCTAAAGGACCTTAATTTTGGGGGCTGTTTTTGGGTGTACTATCAAACATATTACTTGTGTTACCAATAGCCTCCCTTATAGAAATGACTTTGTTTTGAAGAAGTCTGCAAATTCTTCGCGATCTTAGAGAGGATGCCTGACTGAGTGTGTCAAAAGGTGTTTGATGCAATAGCCTATCAATGGTAGAGAACAACACCCTAGAGTTTCTACTGTTTTCAGCAATTACCTTAGAGAAGTGGTTCCTCCTCTCATTCCGAATAGCTCTATTATAATTTGCAATTTTTTCTTTTTAGAATGGCACGGTGAACCTGTAACTTAGTTTTTCTCCATGTTCTCAGCTTTCCTACATGATCTTTTTAGATCATGGATATTTTCGCTCATCCAAGGTGTCAGTTTGCTACAGGGCCTTTTTTTAGTCTTTTAAGGGTGCCACTCTGTCAAGCAGAGCCTAATTCACGATTAAGAGCCTCTACCATTTGATCAATGGGATGATGTAAAATATCTAAATTTATGGAGTCTATAAGAGCTATGAACTGCTGTTCTGCTCTTAATGTCCAAGAGTCGCATTTGATTGCAATTTCGATGAATTTTTGGAGTATGTAGTACAATATTAAAAGATACACAATGATGATCAGACATATTTATATCATTTACTGATAAGTCTGTGACTTCTATCCCTCTGAAATGACTAGATCGAGGGTGTTGCCAAGGTTGTGGGTGGGTCCTGTAACATGCTGCTTTAGCTCTAAACTGTCCAACACATTAAGGAACTTACTGGCTTTAGCATCAGTTGTCTTATTGACATGAATATTGAAGTCACCATTTACAATTATCCATCATAGCTAGTGATGATGAGCGACATAAGTTCAGAAAACTGGTCGAGAAAGCCAGTCCATAGTTTAGGAGGGCGTATAAGGTTAATAGAAGTACAACTGGGTCAGCCTTCAGAGTGAGGGCAATATACTCAAAGGAAGCTTAATTCACCAAAGTTGACTCGTGTGCAACTATATTTGTTTGAGAGAATGGAGGCAATTCCACCACCTCGCTTTTGCCTTGTCTAATTGAGTGGAAGAAATTATAATTTGGGGACAAGTCTCAACAAGAACAGCTTCGCTGTCTGAAGTCAACCAGGTTTCAACAAGAAACAGAAAATCCAATTTTTTCACTAATAAAATCATTGATTGCAAAGGTTTTGGTAGTAAGTGCACCTATATTTAGTAAACCCATGTTAGCTGAAAATGCCTCTGGCTTTTGAGGAATATGCTGAGGTATGGAAAGAATATTTGTTAGGTTTCTAGTTTTAAATTTGTCTTTCTTTTACTACTATCGCTGGGTAGAAATCAACGCTGGAATAGAACTATAAGCATAAGTCATGCTATTGCATGACACAGCTTGATCTATGGTAGTAGTATTGTATGTTACCCTGCAGAAAACATTCTCAGACCCATCCACATGTATAATGCCATTCGAATCAATACCTGGGGCGGAATCTGTAATATTTTCTACAGAATGTCAATGTCTCAGTGTGGACGCTTATGTTGTCAGAGAGTAGCCTGGCTCCATGTTGGTTTGGGTGGAGACCATCACGCTTCAGCATACTGGGCCTCTCCCAGAACAAGCCCCAGCTTTTTTAGTAAACCATGCTTTACTAAAACCTAGCATAACCTTCACGCATTTGCAGTCGTCTATTATTTAAACTCATTGGCAAAGTGAAACTAACTTCACCAAGGAGTCAGTCAACGACAAGACAGTTACATGCAGTTACTTTCACTATTGACTGACAATGGGTTACCACCGAAAACATAGGCTCAACATTACCCTAATATTAAATGACTGAATAAAACAACATTTATCCTGCAGAGGAGTTGCTTATATCTCGTGACAGTGCGTCTTCAGCTGTGCTCCATACGTGTCTCTCGCCTCTCCCCTAATCACTTTTAACCGCCATTACCAATTTGCAAATGATGGTGAATAACTACTCATTATGAGATCTACAGTATTTCGTAATATCTTTATTCTAATTATGTTTCCCATTGTAATCGTGCAATTTGTAATGCTTTGCATGGACGCGCTTTGGTATCGCTCATGAATGATAGAAGGATGGTGCGTGCACCTGCCAATATGACTGTTGACATGCGCTCTTAAAATAGCATATGAACAACTCGCCATTGACTTCTGACCAGGTTTAGGTGGTGTATGATAGCGATTTTTAGACAACGCTTAGGACCCTCCCTAGGTTGTTAATTGCCACACCCTGGGCTTATGTTTAAAAAAAATAAACGCAAAAAAATACCGAATTCAACTTTTGCTGGGTGAAAAACGAACTTTACGCCATGCGCAGGTGCCCAAAATACAGCCCTATATATCACATTGCACTTTTCTACTTTTTTTGCACTTAGACTGGTTGGACGCAAACTGTATTTTGTTGTCTTTCTACTTGTACTCTGAACAATGACAATAAAGTTGTCTAATCTAATCTAATCTCACAAAGCAGTCAAAATGAAAACAGAGCATTCATTACACACTACATCAAAACACAGTCTTCAGGGCAGCTTATAACTCTATACTCCTAGAGAAATGTATTCTATCAATGTAAATGTAAAGTGTATTTTGTATTACTAAAGAAAAGGAAAAAAGATTTCATAACTCAGTGGATTTACCATTTACTGTAAATTTAGTACAAAATAAGTAAACTACTATTAAGGACACATGGATAGGACATTATAACACCCTCCAACTATGTCCCAGCCCACTGCCAGTAGGACCAATCCTGTGAGGGCCAGTCCTATGAGTATATTCACACATCTCTCATCACTTCATCAGTTCAATCAACAAACTGCTCAAAGTCCTGTCTTACTTGACCGAGTATCCAATTGCCCATCGGGAGACGTCTAGGTATGGTACGGGGCTCGTAGTCATGAGGTGATAATTCAGGAGACAACTCAACTGACACGGGATAGGACAGGATTCGTGTGAGCTTTCTCCACAGCATCTTTAAGAAGGTAAAAAAAAACACATGAGACATATCATTGTTTGTCTTTTGCAGCTGAAGCAATCTAAGTTTAACTTTAAGTTGAGACTTGTGATTATTTGGCAGATTAGCAGCTGCAGTGTACAGTATGTGCAAGGTTCAGCTGGTAAGAGATTAGATTACATTCTTAAACTTCTTAAATGTATACAGTGCTCAGGAAATCAACCTTGTAGGTTTTTTTGTAATCCCAGAGGAAAGGAAAATGTAAAATACTGAGAAGAAAGGACATTTTAAAATGAGATCCTTCCTTTGTTTTAACGTATAATTGAGCTAAATTTTAACATTTCTTTATATTTCTTAATTTCAACTCTTCAAGTTCAAGTTTTTGTCCATCTATTCCTTTACTCCTTATTTCTCCAAAAAAAGCGGGTTGGGAAACACAGGACAGAATTGTAATCTCTAAATAAGACCTGACTTGTTTTTGTGAGACAACAACAAGGCAACATTTCCTCCCATTTCTAGATGGGACAGTGCTGTCACTGGGAGGAGAGGCTAGAGATCTCGCAAACACGCTTTTTGCTTGCTTGTCTTTTTGGCAAATTGGAACAAACTATCATAAATAGTCTAATGGCCAGGATTACACACGGTCTAGTGTGTACATGCAAAGCAGCATCAAACGGTGTATATACAGTTATCACAAGTGTTTGTTTTTGAGATATTGTTGGCGCATTAGTTCTGGTTCCTGCTGTCCTTTAAAAACTGGGGCCGGTTTCCCGATAATGTTCACTCTTAGCGAGCTACGAAGACTCCAAAGGTGACCCTTACCAAAGTTGTTTACCTTTATAGTCTTGGTTCCAGAACTGTCCCTTAAGAGTCTTTTTACTAAAAGTTCCTTATGTTCGACGTACAAGGCAATGTCCACATTGCTAAGGTGCAGCTAAGAGAGTTCCAGACCACTCTTATCAACAGACGACGTGCGAAAGACATTCGTAGCAAAGTACCTTTCCGGAAAAGCGTGAAAATGTTTTCCATGTGTAGCTCCATTAGCAGACATGCTTACGGTACATAAGTTGATAAACCCATAAAAAGTTAAGAGTCATGTTATCAAGTATTTTTCTCAAAAAGCCGGGTAGCTCTGTTAGTTAAAGTCAAGCCATGTGTTAGCAGTGTGTTAGCATGTTAGCTAGCAGTCATGCTTTCGATACATATCTTACTTCAGATAGAGACATAACTCATTTGTTGCATTATATACCATTTAACAAACCACTTAAACAAATATGTGCACTTACATAGATAGAAATGTACTCACCTTTGAATTCCGGTGAGTAATTCGATTTCCAAGACGTGAACTGTGAACATGTGGGCTACACGCTACTACAGATGAATGTAGTCATCCCACCATCACGTCATCACGTCATCACGTTATTGAACGATAATAACATTCGGGCCTTTTCTTATGGTGAATCTCAAATAAAGTATTTTGAGATTTTGTATAGCTGTTGTTTAGTTTAATGTTCTGTTGAGTCTGCATTTGTCATATGTAAGAAATATTGAAACCAAAAATATTTGTTTTTATAAAGCATTTGCTGTTGTGAATACCATAATGTACAGCACAGGAGAGATGTCTCTCTCTCTCACTCACAAACACACACACAGACACACACATCCTTACTCATGCAACCTTGGTTATAAACTGATTGATGATAATGTGCAATGATTGTATCATGCTCTGTGCCTATTCTTTATTGATGTATGATGATGTTATGACTATTGATGCCCCTTATTGGCACTTCTGTTTTTTGCTAAAAATATGTATTTCTTTATGAGATGTTTTCGCAGGATACTTGCTCCCATTCATGGATGGATTTTCCCCTCATTGTTTACATTTTGAGATTACAATAAATGATTAAAAGATTGCTTTTATACCTGTTTTTTGTCAACTTTACCAGGGGTGGCAATCATTCTGGAGGGGACTGTAATTGTGGTAGTTATATCTCTCTGTTAATGCTATGTTGAAGGTGACTAAGGAGGATGCAATGTATTAGAAAATATAAAAAAATAAAAATAACATAGGCCCACATAAGACAAAAACAAACATCCAGGACAAGAACATGTCACTCAAAAATATGATGGGAGGTGGTAGTCTAGTGGATAAGGAGCCCAAGAAGTTGTGGGTTCAATTCCCGGCTTCCACCATTGTGCCCTTGAGCAAGGCCATTAACCCTGAGTTGCTCCGGGGACAATGTAATCTCTTGTCATATAATTGACATATGTAAGTCACTTTGGAAGTGTCTGATAAAATGAATAAATGTAGAGGATGATGTTCACTTATCACAGACGTGAACAACATTTCAAACACTCCCAAAACACATGCACTGAACACTGAAACACTCCCAAAACACATGCACTGAACACTGAAACATGATAGGGGAAGGGGACGGGGATACATTGATTTGTTAACACATTACTGCTTGATTTGTGTACTTGTTGTTGTTATTGATAATAATGCTGTGATTATATTTAAGTTGTAAATGATGAAATAAATGTAAAATTATTAGGGCTGTCAAAATAACTAATTAATTTTGATTAATTAATTTGAGAAAAAATAACTGACTAAAAAAAATTAGTGCAGATTAATCGATTCCGTATGACCTTTGACCCCGAGCCATAATAATTGCCATCATACTCTGATATAACCTAATATGCTGAGGAAATAAATTCAAAAGTGCTTCGGGAAGAAGTTTTGATTTTCACATATACAAGGCATTTCAGGCCACAGATATAACCTAGGGGACACAATGAAAATAAATTAACACTCCCCTTAATGTCAGACAGGTAACCAAGGACCCAATGGTCACTATGAATGACATCCAGAGTTCCTTTGAGAGGATGAGAGAAGTGAAGCGCTATGAATGCTTTCCGTGTGCACTGTAAGAGTTGGTGTTTGCATGTAACTGGTCAATTCACAAAGTTTAACCTATTGGATTTAAGTAATTTAAAATCTAGTTACTTAAGCTTTAGTTTAGTCCAGTGAGAATGCAAGAGTGCTGCTTATTCAGCCCATAGTCCTAGTGCATGATGGGAAGAGATTACCCAGAGACACCCAACTGGAACACTCAAAACTTTGCATGCAATGGCTCGCCTCTAGCGGTAGGAAGCAGACAGTTCTACCACCAGACAGGCGAGAGGGAGATGGACAGACATGCACACACACGAACACATACACAGACACGCGCACACACACACACACGCGTGCGCACACACACACATACACATGCGCACACACACACACATGCACACACACACACACATACACACACACATACACAGACACGCACACATACACGCACGCACACACACACACACAGACACACACACACACACACACACACACACACACACACAAAGACAGATAGATATTCTATATTCATCCCTTAAGGGAGATGCAGCTTAAAGGAAGCTATTGGCTAACTTGTGTAACCCACTGCAAGTGAATTGTGTTTAGCTTGCTTGAGTAACATCACTAGTTATTGCACAGAGAAGTGGAGGTATGTGTCAACTTATAGTATCTAACTCTGGGCTAGATGACAAATCCCTGCTGAAAAAAACAGCCTGACCAGCTTAAGGTGACCAGCTTGTCAGCTTGTTTGACCACCGTATGATGGTTGACCAGCTAGACCAGCAAAACTCTGGCGAAAACATACTTTCAGCTGGTTTACCCAGCTTACAATGGTAAGCATGCATGCATGGTAAGCACCAGCATGACCATCTTGCACCAGCTGTATCCCACAAGACATGCTGGTCACACCAGCATGACCAGCTTCCTCAGATGGTCACGCCAGCATATCCAGCTGGTGGCCCAACCAGCTACACCAGCAAAGACCAGCAAGAGCTGGAAGAAAACCAGCAAAGACCAGCTAAAACCAGCTACCAGCATAAAATTTCAAGTTCAACTAAATTGCTCACAGGGTAGGCCTACACGTCACATAGATATCACACAGCATCGGCCTATCACTTGAGCGAGTGGAATCTAAGCTTTCCAATCATATTAGCGCCAGGTTGCTGTGATAAATGGTTAACGTTGTATGAAATTTAACCATTTTTGCATTATGTGCACCCATTACTCTCGGTGAAATAAATATCTCACAAACTCTTCACTTAAAACATGGCAAACTCTATAGCACAATAAACAGCAGACCTTACCGATTACGAGGAAAGCATGCCATGTATTTTAATGTAAACTATTTGTGTCAGTACTTACATTTTTGTAAATTGCTTAGCCACAGAGTAGCCTACCCCACTACCATGGTTCTTATATCTAGAGAGCAAAATCAGACTGCAGATAGCGGACCGCTTGTGGCACGTAAAATAGCAAAATAGTTTAGGCTACAGCATAAATATTTCCATCCATAGATAAAAATAATCACCTTTTCAAAGTGCACCAAATTGATGCATTAAAATGTTCGAATATACAAAGGTTTCTTTCGGGGGGATCTCCCCCAGGTCTCCCTAAGGATGATACATCAGAGCCGAGGAAACCCCTTGGCCACCAGTCCCCTCTTTAAGTAGATCTCTTTGGTACCCCAATGTTAATTTAACTCTGGGACACCCTACCTGGTGGGCCCAAATATATCTTTCTAAAACTGTTTTTCCATGTCTCGCCTCCATAAATGATTGTTTAAACACAGATATTTGTGCATTTACTTAAAATACATGGAGTTACAGCCTGGTCGGGACAATGTCCCGACAAAGACATACTGTATGCCACTATAGCCTGTTTTGCTTTCCATGTAAACAAGCACACAGTATGAAAGTCTGGGATTGTGGAGAACACTAAATGGTCTACTGAATAAGCATGAAGTCGAACCTTTAAATGAAAAACACTCATTGATAATCGAAAAAATGTAACCACTAATGAAGTTTACTTTTAACCATCAAAACCCGTTTATCGCCTGTAACACAGTGATAAAAGGACATAGCAGGAAGATATTTGGCTGATAGAAGGAGGTTAACATCTATGTTTTGACCAAAGGAAGTCTGTCTATACCCTTTTCAATACACTTTTTTCTCATATAGCCTACCCAAGGCCTGTCATTATAGCCTACACAATACTATTGAACTGTAAATTGTGTGGCTATGGAACAACTTATTGTGCATATTTAAAAGGGGGTAAAATGGACAAAAAGGCCATACCAAGTCTGTACCAAGTCTGTACCAAGTCACTAGGCCTGCCATTGACACACATTGTTGAACTTCAAATTGTGTGGCTCTGAAAACAATAAGTTGTGCATATGTAAAAGGCGGGTGAAATTAAATCCTTATAACATGTACTTTCAGAAAATATATAGATATTCGTACCAAATTCACCTTTGTAGGTACCAGGCCATACTAACTCTGTACGGAATCATGTACTAGGCCTGTCATTGGCACACAATGTTGAACTTCATATTGTTTGGCTGTGAAAATAATAAGTTGTGCATATGTAAAGGGGGGTGAAATGGAATCTTTAAAACATGTACTTTCAGAAAATATATAGATATTCATACCAAAAATTCGCCTTTGTAGGTACCAGGCCATATTATTTATATGCTTTTTTTATATGGATTTTGTAACACACATTTGTGTTTCACCTACAGACTGGGATGGTGCAGGCTCAGATTGGAGCTGGTGACTTCAACCCACAGTCTTCAGAACCACCAGAGTTACCAAGCATAGCTGCTCCTAATGGTACGATGCTATTTCCTATTGCCACTACAGTGACCATATTTTGTCATTCATTTTAGAAAAGCCATGTTGACAGTGCTGTTTAGACTCTATGGGCTAAGCCCTGAATGTTTTTAACTGCTGGCGCCGCCCCTGCTTCTAGCCATCAGTAAGCTCACATCATGCTTGCTTGTCAAGTGCTCACCAGAAATGAACATTGCATGACACTTCTGCGATCCAAGACAGGTTCTCTTCGAGTTGTTTGGTTTTTCAATATTTACTTTAACTAATCAAATAGCAAACATTCTGACTTGCATCCTCATATACACATCTCATTTCCAAATAATAACCTACAGACAAGGACACAAGTTACTCTCCTTCCTAAAGTGAAAGGCACCTTGACTTACACACCACTAATACAATGTAATCATGACATTAAAGGTAGGTGTTAAAAAAGTAAAAAGGTTGACAGTGGGTTATGAAAGTTAATAACTTAATAAGTTACTCAAACTTGTTTCATTTTCTTACTCTCCAGACATTTCCCATTATAGAGCAGCTGGTTCTGTGCAACCAAAGGTATTCCGCAAGATACAGCGTGGAAATAGGAAGAGGCCACTAAATGACTTCTGATACAAAGGCTTCAAATGGTTGTATTCCATACTTAGTGTTTTGCTACACCTTCCATAATTTTTTCGCTTCCGAATTCCCCATCGTCAGTCTTCAAATCAGAATCAGACTTTTCTAACTGGTAGCAAGACAGTGATTCAAAGACCATTCCAAATCAGACCATTGTAAAAATAATTGTTGGGGAAAAAAATTGTGTAAATATGATGTAGTTGTTGCTCACATGCTGTGTGTGTGTGTGTGTGTGTGTGTGTGTGTGCGTGTGCGTGTGTGTGTGTGTGTGTTTGTTTGTTTGTTTGTTTGTTTAAATGTATGCAAACTGGCAGTGAAAGTGGTTTCTCTTATCAACAAAAGGGAAAAGAGTTGAAGTAAAATTTGTCCAATTGATTTGTCCAAGATTTATATTGGCTTTTTAGTTTATTTGAACAAGGTGAGACTGGTGAAATATATGCACCTTACTGCTGTGGTGTAGTCTAGTCTAGATGTAGTGGGTATACTGTGATCAACCCCAAATGTTAATACCTTTCCTGCCTATTTTAAGTGGGTATGCTTAGATGGTGATGCTTTTTAAGTGGGTATACTGCATTTTTGATGGGAGGACCCTTCATGTTGACAGCACCATTTGGAATGTTTTGCTGATTTGGTGTAAGGTTTTGTGATTAGTATGTAGTTTTGCAAAAACAGCCAATAGTTTGCCAATTAGGCAATTAGAAAAAACTGTACGCTTTATGGCCTCTGCAAAGCACCTTAAGACATATTGTTGTTATGGTGTATATAAATACAACATCTTTTATCACACACACACACACACACACACACACACACACACACACCCCATTTAGCTGGTTTGGGTTCATGAAGAAAGAAGTGTGTGGAACACAGATGGACTTGCGGGGTGCAGACCACTCGGAGACCACAGCAGCAGAGCAGAGAGACCTGAGGCCAGAGGAGAGTGTGTATGTGTCTGGTCTCTCGCTCTGTGTGTGTGTGAGTGTGTGTGTGTGTCTGGTCTCTCGCTCTGTGTGTGTGTGTGTGTGTCTGGTCTCTCGCTCTGTGTGTGTGTGTGTGTTTGTGAGTGTGTGTGTGTGTGTGTCTGGTCTCTCGCTCTGTGTGTGTGTGTGTCTGTGAGTGTGTGTGTGTGTATGTGTCTGGTGGTCTCTCTCTCTCTCTCTCTCTCTCTCTCTCTCTCTGTGTATGTGTCTGCATTCTTCATATTTGTGTACCTGTACCATTTTCTTCAAGTGGACATAAATAAATGGCTAAAGTCTGTGTGTCGACCCCAAGCTGATTACTTGAAGACAATAATAACTTTTGCTAAATGTTTTTTACAGAATTTACCCCAGTCTACAGTAGCCTACAAGAAGCTCTCTTCACCTCTGCAGACTTTAGGCCAGTGGTCCCCAAACTACGGACCGCCACCTCATTTTGGGTGGCCCCCCAAAACACGTCCGTGGAATATAGCATCCGGCCCGCATGGGAGTACGACATCGTCAAACTATAACCTCCGCAATTTCCCCCATTCATTCTCTATGGCGAGTCTTAACAGTACACATGTAACATTCTTTTTGTCCACTGGTGGTTGTTTTGGCGCTGTTTTGCGTTTGCCATCGAAAACTGAATAAAATGTAGGCCTACCTGTAAACAATGTTAGCATGGGCGGATTATGAACTTTCGGCCCCCTGGGCCCAGATGTATTAAGGGTCCCCCACTAATTGTCGTATATGTGTGTGTGTTTGTGGGGGGGGGGGCTTGCGGGGTGTTCTCTGGGTCCTCCCCCAGAAAATGTTTAATTTGTTTGATGTGTTTTCCTGTATTCTGGTGCATTTTGGGAATGGCCAATACTAAATTCAATCAGATTCATAGCCTACATCCTATATTGTTAGATAGATAGATAGATAGATAGATAGATAGATACTTTATTGATCCCCAAAGGGAAATTTGTAATATTGAGCCAATTATTCCATGCAAAGGCTTGGGCTTATCAAGTTTATCAATTAATTTTTAATAACTATATAACTTCTATTCAAGTCATATTTCTGGGACTTTCTGGATAATTATTTCTATTTTTTGTTCACTCGTTCAAATGTTCATACAAATTCACAAAGTTCTCATCAGGTGAGTGAAAGTGGTCATTTCAGATGTTTTGTTCAGAGTTCACACATTTTGAATAAAATACACTTTTGGGACTCCCTGCTAATACTTTTGGGATTGCTATTTTTTATTAGTATTATTTCATTTGAGCTACATTTTACACTGATATGCAATATAAACACAGCTAACAATGGTATTAAATTGCAGTAGCCTATGATTAAATGTAATGGAATATTCAACTAAGGTAGACTGCTGTTGTTCACAGCACTAAGCTATTTATGGTTACTAATATACTCCGAGTCTCTGGCCCTCTCTTAGAGCCAGGCATAGTGAGCTGGCCCTCGGAAGAAAAAGTTTGGGGACCACTGCTTTAGGTGCTTCTCAAAATAGAACATTTGGCTCGGGGGCTCCTCTAGTGGCCGTGAGCGGTAGTGTTGTGATTTCAGAGAAGTCAGATGATGTAGGATGCCGCTGCGCCCGACCAGAGAGCGGTGCTACTTCTAGAAGGAAAGCCTCCATGTCCAAGAATCAAAACAAGGACCAGCCCCCGCCCAGATTCCCGACAGACACTCGCGAGTGGAAATGGTTGTTTACCTATGTAAATGAACAGCCTGTTGTTATATCTGATACCGCGCGATGGAACCATTGTTCCTATAGCAAGTGCGCCGTCATTGTGTTAAGAGTGAACAGATTACAATTGAACACAAGAGATTACTGTAGGGCACGAGTGCTTAACTCATCGGATTGTAAACATTTCTCATATCATATATGGATAGATTCATAGGCTACTTAAAAATGACCACATTAAAAATGGCTTTAATGCATGATTTAAATTATAATTCTTATTTGGAATTAATCAGCCACTCAACCAGGGGCAGTGTGTGTGTGTTCTGATTCAAGTAGATCACTTTATTGTCCCCGTGGGGCATTTGGGTTTGCGGCACAGTCGCAAGGCACTTCATGACAGGACATCAGACGTGTGACACAAACAAATAGTCCATACATCAGACACCGACAGACATAACATGTAGACCATGCATCACACACTCTGGTCAGAGTGATTCTTAAACTCCATCCTAGAATTCATCTTCTTCCGGACCATGTCTCCAGTCTTTAGTTTATAAAATAAGAAATAACTTGGCAAGTATCTATGTAATTACTTTTCTAAAATTAGTGACACACAACTATTCCACCAGGGGGAGTTCCACAGATTACAGACTCTGCCATTTCAAGAGCTGTAAGGGGAAGTGCTCTTTCCTATACTCGGCAGCTGAATGACCTCCCGACCTCAAACTGTTAAGCCCCTCCTACTTTAATTTTAAATAAAAATATTTATTTCAACAAAAAAATGGTTATCAAACTCATAAACAAATCAAAAGATCCTTGAAGTACTAGGAATACTGTACAGTATGTTTGTTAGTCTGCTTGTCTGTCTGTCTTAGCTCTTGTTTTTTTGTATTTGTTTGTTTTGAATATTAGTTGACCCTTTTGCCTTTAATGTTTTAGTCCCTGTGCTGTTAGCCCCCTTCCATCCTAAGGACCACAATTGGGCTTTATTGTGTTTTTATAGCCTTTTAAACACTTTATGTTGATTGTTGTTCAATAGTTTTCAATCAATCAATCAAAACCCTAGCGTCGGCTCTGACTTCCTCCCAGACTACTGAACCAAAGCTGACTCTGTGTCTCTTTCTCTCATGATGTGACACCCCCCCCCCCCCTCTGTGACAGTGCTGTTGTCTTGAAAACAGAAAGACAAACATCAGATGTTTGAATAAACAATGTAAAGCACATTTGACAAAACACGTTTCTTTGGCTATAGTGTATATATGCCTGTTTTTATTGTTTGCACACTGAGGACTGTATTTATCTTTACATTGCGAAATCACTCAATCCATTTCCAAATATTGGGTTTTGCACAGGAAAACAGAACAGAACATTATATAGTATATACGTATGTGAAAACATCAGGGATCAATTGGTTAATCATGGGTGTAGTATTTATTAAGATAACCTAGTGCCTTGAAATTGCAAAGAGCAGACATTATCAGAGATTTCTGTCTAAAGTAGAGAAATTGTGTTTTGTGTTTCGTAAATCAAATGATGTAGTTTTTGAGGCTGACCATGTACGTGCGTATGGTTATGCAAATCTGTTTTGGTCCTTGAGTGTAAGGTTTTGCTAGCAGTGGAATGGAGATGTGGTGTTTGAGTGAAGTTTCAGAAATTGTGTGACATGTAAAGAAATACAATTGGGCACTGGAAGCCCAGATCAGCAGCTCGGTGACATGTGACAGCCACATATCCTTATACAAGTTATCAGTCCGGAGATCCTGAGCAATCTTGCAAGGTGGTGATGGCTGTGTCTTGTAGCATTATGGGATGCATATTCTGTTGTCCTCAGTCAGTTCTTCTCCAGCTCATAGAGACCTGGGATAGAAGATGGTTCAGCACAATTTTACTGTAGCACTGTTTTACTTTAGCACTGTTTTTAAGGCATTGCAGTGGAGTGGTTAAGCTCAAACTGTCATAAGAACGGATCCTTTTATGGTAAAATCATCAAATGTGGAAGAGAAACTCACAACGTGGATCTGATCATTTTAGGATTAGGATCTAGTTTGTTAACTACAACAGTCATGGTTTTGTCATAACTCCCTCTATGCATTTTGAATAGCTCATGAAACTTAAGGGGGGAGGGGGGGGCAAGGATGGTTTTGGCTCTGTCTATGTCAATGAAAATGAAAGTCAAATGAAACCCTTGGCACAACAACAACCCAAACAACATTGTTGGGATTCTGATCTCTTGATTAATAATTCAAATGAAACAGCTCTAACTGGTCTCCGAGATGTGGGAAGACATTGTGTACTGCTGGCTAGAGCACATGTTCATGAGTGTGTGGAGTGTGGGCACACTGAAAAAAAGTGTGTATATTCTGACTGCATATATTCTGATCACACTATATAAACTTACATCCAGTACGGTTTAGTATCACAGGGGCCAAATTGTATATATTTTCTATTTTTAATTAATTACATTTTTAAATAATATTTAAAAAATATATTTAATGTTTATGAGTAGACCTATGTTAATTCCTGCTTTCAATTCCTTTTCACCAAACAAAACTGGCTGCCATGGCCCCCAGGGACCAAATCCGAGGCGCTTGTATGATTCTTAATCTGATCCGGCCCCCTTTGTGAGTTGTTATACCAAATGTGATCAAGGCTTAAGGATACTTGGGGTATTGGTAAAAAGAGATTAGGTGGGTCTTGAAATTCGGAAATAAAATACCTGGGTTTTCTCCATTCTCCTCCAGACCTGGGTTTTCTCCATTCTCCTCCAGACCTGGGAGAGAAAGATGATTAATCACAGTATTACAACCTCAGCAGTGTTTTGCATTTGATTCCCAAAGATTGGGTGCGACTAGGGTGTCATTTCCATGACACCAAAAAGGAGGACACTTTGCGGCACTTAGTGAGGGAAGAATAATTACATAGGACTCTGGTGTAGGCCTACTCCAAACTACAATACAATTTGATCCATGATATATCATGATGTATCTCTAATAATGAAAAATATTCCTGGAAAGGATAAAATAGTTTGTTCACAGTATCTGTATTTATTCAATACGCTGGGGTGTTCAAAAACTGACCAGATGAACCTGCTGTGCAAAGTGCACAGTGCCACAAAGCAAAGGCCGAACATTTCAGGACTGAAAATGTGCAAATTAAGTTCACATAAAAATACATGAATGCCAAAAATACACATTTCAGTTCTTAACAAGCATAAAGAACTTGTTTTATGTAAACAACAAAAGAGAGTATGAAAAAAACACCATTAACATTCAACTGCTCAAATAGTCAAGTGTTTATACAGTGATTCAGTCTATTGGGGACTTGTCTGCAGCGTCTTCGTCTTTGTGTGTGTGCAGCAGTCCACCTGTATTTTTAAACAATTTAAGTTCCTGTCCTCAGTTTCCTGTTCTCCAATTTAGCTTTAGCAAACTCCACCTTCACCCTCTGCAGCAGTTCAGGAGACAACACCTCTAGGGTCAGCTCCAGGTTAAAGGAAATTTTGTTCCAGTTTTTAAAAAAAAAAAAAATCAAAAGAAAATACACAAAAACAAAACGAGTCTGCTTCTCTGACTGACGTCTATAAAGCCTACCTTTACCTTGTACTTGCAAAGGTCAGTGCCTTTTGGGAAATTATCAGGTTTGAAGCTTTATGCGTCAGTGAAGTCTGGCATACCAAGAGAAGACCTCTCCTGGACCACCAACTCTGCATCACTGGCGAAGAGAGCTCAGCGCCGCCTGTACTTCCTGCGGAAACTCAGGCGAGCAAGGGCTCCACCAGCCATCATGACCACATTCTACCGAGGCACCATTGAGAGCATCCTCTCCAGCTGTATCGCTGTGTGGGGAAGCTGCACTGAATACAACAGGAAAGCCCTGCAGCGCATAGTGAACACAGCTGGAAGGATTATTGGTGCTTCACTCCCCTCCCTGAAGGACATTTACACCACCCACCTCACCCGCAAGGCGACCAAAATTGTGAGTGATGCAAGTCACCCCCTCACAATCTGTTTGATCTACTGCCCTCTGGGAAGAGGTACAGAAGCCTCCGCGCCCCGCACTACCAGACTCACCAACAGCTTCATATACCAAGCTGTAAGGATGCTGAACTCTCTCCCTCCTCTCCCCCCCACCCTCAGCTACATAACATCCTGGACATTGGACCCACAATGGTCACCTGCACTACTCCACTTGCACACTTGCACACTTGTACACTTTACAACTTGTTGTTGTTGTCCTGAAAACACAACACTTCTGCTGCTCTTACATAACTTGCACCACTATGCCACTTTCTTTCTTACTTAGGTCAAACAGAACTACCCAGGCCTTTTATTGGCCTGACTTTGCACTAGTATTTTATTGACTGTCTATGCACAATTTCAACCAAATTTTGCTGCTCTTATTTTTTTCATTATTATATGTGCCCTCTTATTTACTTATTTACTTACTTTTTTGTTTACTTGAATGTTATGTTTGTCTGTGGACTTAAATTAGTAAAATATGTCTTGTCTTCACCGTGGGATAGTGAGAAACGTAATTTCGATGTCTGGAACATGTGAAGAAATTGACAATAAAGCAGACTTTGACTTTGACTTTGAAGAACCAAACTAACGAGTAGAACACGTTTTTAACGGTGTCATTTTGGCTACTTTGACATATAAACAAACATGACTGGATGAATTGTAATGAAAACACCCACAGCCGAGAGCCCAGCCCACACGTACGCCACTACATATTCTCCCTTCTCACTTCTTCAGTTCAGTCAACAAACTGCTCAAAGTCCCCAGCCCACACGTACACCACTACATATTCTCCCTTCTCACTTCTTCAGTTCAGTCAACAAACTGCTCAAAGTCCTGTCTTACTTGAGCGAGTATCCAACTGCCCATCGGGAGACGTCTAGGTATGGTACGGGGCTCGCAGTCATGAGGAGATACTTCAGGAGACAACTCCACAGACACGGGATAGGACAGGATTCGTGTGAGCTTTCTCAAGGACATCTTCAAGAAAGAAAAAGAACATATATGAGTACATTATGCTTTTTGTCTTTTGCAGCTGATTGAAAAAAATCTCAGTTTAAGAGACTTGTGATGAGTGGCAGATCAGCAGCTGCAGGCTTGTACGCGGACACTTGGGGTTCAGGTAGGAAGAGATTAGGTGCTTAAACTTCTTAAATACAAGTTTACAGTGCTGGTGAAAGCAGCCTTGTAGGTTTTCAAAGTGTAGCCTAGTTTGATGTAATCCAAGAGGAGAGGCAAATAACTGAGCTGAAAGAACATTTTGAAATGTGCTCTCTTCCTTGTTTGTTCTTATAATATAGCTACATTTTAAACGTACATAGTAAACAATATTTTGACATATTTCACATTGTAACTTAATTCGGCTCAACATCTTATTCATCCATTCTTTTACCCCTTATTTCTCCAAAAGGGGGTTTGGAGAAATAGGTCAGAATTTGGCAATATCCAAGAACAATAAGAACTGATTTATCCTGTGAGATATAGAAAAGACAAGACATTTCCCCAAGAGTACCACCAGATAGCCTTGAGTGACACTCAGCTCAGCCAATCGCTGCTGCTGGCTGCTCTCATCTGTGATTAGAGGGATGCAACATCCCACACGTATTGTAGTGTGTGTGTGTAAGTGTGTTGTATTGTAGTGTGTGTGTGTAAGTGTGTTGTATTGTAGTGTAGGTGTGTTGTATTGTAGTTTGTGTGTGTGTGTAGGTGTGTTGTATTGTAGTTTGTGTGTGTGTGTAGGTGTGTTGTATTGTAGTTTGTGTAGGTGTGTTGTATTGTAATTTGTGTAGGTGTGTTGTATTGTAGTTTTTGTGCGTGTGTAGGTGTGTTGTATTGTAATGTGTGTGTGTCTATCGGTGTGTTGCCTTCATTGTTAATGTAATTAGTGTCTACACGGACCCGGTTGGGTGTTGCACTAGTGAATCAGCACGTTACAATGTGCAAGGATTTATGTTTGTGTTAAAATTATTATTATTGGGAAAAGATATTCAGTGTCGGAGTGAAGATGTAAGGAGCAGAATATAACAGAAGATGCCGATACAACACCGTTAACACTCAAATTAAATATGAGCTTACTAAAGAGCCGTCTGTGCATACGGTCCTTTGGTGGGCCATAGTTAGAGTCCCACACTTGCCCTTTTGAGTCACTTTGCTTCAGCATCTGCTAAACACCAGACAACTTTACACTTTACAACTTCCACATACTGTAGCATCATTAATAATTAAACAAGACTTTTCATGCAATTTCTGAAATGATTGTACATCATTTGCTTTTGCAAAAGTTGCTCCGTTAGTTAGCAGTCATGCTATCGATACTAAGAGTAGCTCGGTTAGTTAGCAGTCATGCTATCGATGCCAAAAGCTGCTCCGTTTATTAGGAGTCGCGCTATTGAGTAAGCCACATGTAGCTGTATTAGTTGGAATGTCATGCTGTGGTTATGAGTCATGCTATCGAGTATAAAAAGAGTAGCTGCATTAGTTAGAATGTCATGATATGGAGCTTGCGTACCTTGGTTACCATTCACGTTATCGCATAAACCAGAACTATCTCCGGTAGTTAGCAGTCCAACTTTCGATAGTTCTTAAAATGTACAGTCATGTAAACTCATTATTTGCGTTATGATACAACTAATCACAATATGCAGTACAAATTACCTTTATAGAATCACAGAATGACTTACATTCCACGTCCACGAGGATGCAACCTGGAAACTGAATGTGCGCTGAATGAATGTGCGTCATGACGTTGACATCACAACGTCAATCGTCACAAACGTTGAATAACAAATGAAGTATATTGATTGTTTATAGTTGTTTGTTAGGATCCCCCACTGTGTGCCACCTGTATGGCATAATTTGAGACCTCTATACTTCTAAAGGTCTAGGTAGGGCCGAACAGGAGCAAAATTCAAGCTCAGAAATTAAATACGGACAGTCCAGTAGGTGCATTGTACAGATACAGCAGCAGCCATAACATCACCACCTGGCAATGGACCTTGTGCACGGACGGCCCTTAAGCCAGCTCATTTGTTTCCAGTAGAGCCAGGTGTGTTGTATTGTAGTGTGTGTGTGTGTGTAGGTGTGTTGTATTGTAGTGTGTGTGTGTGTAGGTGTGTTGTATTGTAGTGTGTGTGTGTGTAGGTGTGTTGTATTGTAGTGTGTGTGTGTATGTGTGTTGTATTGTAGTGTGTGTGTGTATGTGTTGTATTGTAGTGTGTGTGTGTAAGTGTGTTGTATTGTAGTGTGTGTGTGTAGGTGTGTTGTATTGTAGTTTGTGTGTGTGTAGGTGTGTTGTATTGTAGTTTGTGTGTGTGTGTAGGTGTGTTGTATTGTAGTGTGTGTGTGTGTGTGTGTTGTATTGTAGTTTGTGTGTGTGTGTGTGTGTGTTTGGTGTGTGTGTGTGTGTAGGTGTGTTGTGTGTGTGTGTGTGTGTTTGTAGTGTGTGTGTGTGTAAGTGTGTGTTATATTGTAGTGTGTGTGTGTAGGTGTGTTGTATTGTAGTTTGTGTGTGTGTGTAGGTGTGTTGTATTGTAGTTTGTGTGTGTGTGTGTAGGTGTGTTGTATTGTAGTTTGTGTAGGTGTGTAGGTGTGTTGTATTGTAGTTTGTGTGTGTGTGTGTAGGTGTGTTGTATTGTAGTGTGTGTGTGTGTGTGTAGGTGTGTTGTATTGTAGTTTGTGTAGGTGTGTTGTATTGTAGTTTGTGTAGGTGTGTAGGTGTGTTGTATTGTAGTTTGTGTGTGTGTGTGTGGGTGTGTTGTATTGTAGTGTGTGTGTAGGTGTGTTGTATTGTAGTGTGTGTGTGTAAGTGTGTTGTATTGTAGTGTGTGTGTGTGTAAGTGTGTTGTATTGTAGTGTGTGTGTGTAGGTGTGTTGTATTGTAGTTTGTGTGTGTGTGTAGGTGTGTTGTATTGTAGTTTGTGTGTGTGTGTGTAGGTGTGTTGTATTGTAGTTTGTGTAGGTGTGTAGGTGTGTTGTATTGTAGTGTGTGTGTGTGTGTGTAGGTGTGTTGTATTGTAGTTTGTGTAGGTGTGTTGTATTGTAATTTGTGTAGGTGTGTTGTATTGTAGTTTGTGTGCGTGTGTAGGTGTGTTGTATTGTAGTGTGTGTGTGTCTATCGGTGTGTTGCCTTTATTGTTAATGTAATTAGTGTCTACACGGACCCGGTTGGGTGTTGCACTAGTGAATCAGCACGTTACAATGTGCAAGGATTTATGTTTGTAACTAGATGTACCGCGATAGCGGTACAAAATATGACCGCCGCCAGTCCTGTACATCCGCTCACAAAAATAAATCACACTTCAATTTGTCTCCATATTTTACTCCATCCCCCACTCTTGAAACTTTTGTGTATGCTTGTTTGGCATGCCTGAGTGTGTGTGTGCGGGGCTGCACAGAAAGTACCCTACTGGTGCTGAAAAGGTGAATAGATTGTAGAATAGCCAAAGAAGATGTAGAATTGTTATAAAACCTTTAAAATCTCTAAACAATCACAAGTAGGGCAGTTCATCACAGTTCATCCATTGCAACTGGATTGATGAAAGGTCACTTACACCTGTAGGCTACATTGTATTTGGGAAAAGCAAAAGGTATCAGCATAATGTTATTTATTTATTTATTTTTTTTTATGTATTTATAAACAAAAACATCTCTGTCAGTTCCATGCCGCTTTTCAACAGCTATCAAAAACAAAGGTCATTTTTGGATGGATGGATTTTTTGTGAATGTTTCTTCTTCTACATAAGATTTTAGTCATCTTTAGTTCATGTAATAATTTTATTGTCAATGCACAAATTAAGTAACAGTAGTCTGAAACGCTATTGTTAATGCACAAATTAAGTAACAGTAGCCTAGTCTGAAACGAAGTGCTGTTTTACATCTAACCAGTGGTGCAAATAACTGACATGTCCAAATGGGCCTTGATGAAATGCGCCGCTAGACTGTTCATACACATTTTAACGGGCCAACGTTGAAGAGCTTTTGTCCGCTATTGTTAGTGCAAATATAGGCTGATTCATGTTCCCTTGCATTGTTTAACTGAGGTCCATGGCTAGTCTGGCTTTCATCAGACCAAGCTCAATCTTTTAAGAAATCAAAAATAAATAGCGGGCAGATCAGGCTGGGTTCACCCAGCCTAGTCCATAGGCACCGATATTGTTTAATTTTCCGATTGAGATATACACGCCTGGCTATTCTAAATGCAAAAATGCATCAGGGAGTTATGACAAAACGGTAACTAACAAACTAGATCCTAATAGAAAGTTGTTAGCTTCCCTAAGCTACAGGTAGGATTATATAGTAGGCCTATTGACAACATAAATTGTCAATAGGCTATGCTGGCTTACACAAATAAAATCTCCTTTGAAACCAATGGCTTACGCCTTTACAGTATCAAGCGGACTTAAACTGTCATATCGCGGGCTTAAAAGTTGTAATAACATTCACGCAGCTCCATGAGTCAATGAAAGCAAAATGAAGTAGCCACTTCTAAATGGGACCTACTACACAGTAGCTTAAGGTGTTTTGCTAAAACAGCCATAATGAAATGAAGGTGTCATTGTTTGATACTTCACACACACGTGCTTTTAATTTCACAGACTACAACTACCAAGCTGTAATCAAAGCACATCGATTCCCCTCTCACACCCTGCACGCACTTAAAAACAAAATAAACAGGCGCCTCAGTCTCACGCATGTATAGGCAAAACTGCATCAGACCGTGTAACGTTGGTAAATCTTCCATTGCACAGAATGATTTTGTAGCACGTGCAATAAATGACAGTCGAAAGATACAAACAGTGCTGCTATACATTTGTTTGGTATAACCGCATTTATAGTTTTCTACAAATGCAATAAATCAAATGCCTCCATCACTCAACCAACGCTTAACGGTAACATTACCTAGGTCCTTATTGATATTACAAGATTAACGCATTCCTGCAGTAAAACCAAGCATGTCCGATAAACATCCTCAGATTTATTTCGCTTCAAGAAGAAATGGGAATTACACTTCATGTGAACATCGCCCTATCCTTATTAGATGTTCGCTATGTAAATTACAGTCCTTGTATGAAGCGCCCATTGTTTTTCCAACCCCTTTTAACTTCCAACAAAATTACGCCTCACTGCAACGATGCGCATCTAGTGGACAAACGACTACTTCGCCAATACTGAAAAATGCAGCCATGATGATGATGATGAATATTTATTTTGGCTTTCTTTTTAATCCTACTGATTTTCATTTTTTACCGGGGGGCAAATCACAAATGAGTGATTATGAGCCAGGTTTATGTGGGCCCTTGAGACCAACATACCATAAAAGATTCACAGAGAACTGTGTTCGCCCTACCCTCCTTTCGGGGTCCAGTCCAGCGGGGGCTGCAGATGAAAACAAAAATGACGGTTCCATGCTATCCATATGGGGGTACATGCTCACCAAGTTTTGTGTACCCCGGTCTTTCAGTGTCCCGAATCCTTGTTGGTGTAATGCCACTAAATGTACACATAAATTATTTTATTGTAAGGCCCCCATGAACGAAAGTACACAAAACTTGGCATGCATTCAGAGGGTGTCATAATGATCCTACACTTTTAATTTTGTGCAGTTTTGACCTTGTCAGCCAGAGATATTGAGATGAAAACACCTAATTTTATGCTTTTAATTTTTAACTAGGTGGCGCTTATACATGAAATAAGTGGTAATGGGATGGGTTGACATGCCCCTTAAGACCAACATACAAAAAAAAAGGTGGACCTCCTAGGCCCTACGGTTCTCGAGATATTCACAGAAAACTGTCTCCGGCCACCTACAGGCCAGTTGGTGTATAGTAACATAAATTAATTTATTGTGTGGCCCCCATGAACGGAATTCCACAAAACTTGGCGTGCATACAGAGGGTGTCATAATGATCCTACACTTCCAATTTCGTGCAGTTTTGACTATGTTAGGTCACAGATACCTTCAATTACACCACCTCATTTTTACTTTTTGTGTTTAACTAGGTGGCGCTATACATGAAATGAGTGGTTATGGAATGCGCTGACATGGCCCCTTGAGATCAACATACAAAAAATAATGGTCCTCCTAAACCTTACGGTTCTCGAGATATTCACAGAAAACTGTGTCTGCCCTACCCTCCTTTCGGGGTGCAGTCCAGCGTGGGGCTACAGATCAAAACGAAAAACGATGGTTCCATGCTATCCATATGGGGTTACATGCCCACCAAGTTTTGTCTACCCCGGTCTTTCAGTGTCCCGGAATCATTGACGGAAATTTGGACATGAAAAAAAAAAAAAAAAAAAAAAAAAAAAAAAAAAAAAAAAAAAAAAAAAAAAAAAAAAAAAAAAAAATGACTAAACCTATATGACCGCCGCTTCGCTGCGCGGCGGTCATAATAATTAAACAAGACTTTTCATGCAATTTCTGAAATGATTGTACATCATTTGCTTTTGTTTTGACTTATTCTATATCCAAAGTACATTCTCTGCTGTTTGTGTGTGTGTGTGTGTAGTATAGTTAAGGACATGCCTACTGTGGAAGCCAGAAAGACTAGAGAGGTGACAGAACATGAGTAGGACACAATAAATGAAATAAAAGAAGAGATCAGTTTCTTTATTGGACAACACAACAGTGTGTATGTTGCTTGCAGTGGTCATCAGCTGGATGTGTAACCTATCCTTTAAAACTCAGCCTGTGGTCATTTCTGTTGTGTGACTATTTTGTAGCTCTACATATTTTTGTAAATAAATTCATATTTCTATACCATAGCTCTTGTGTGGTCCCCCAATTGTGTTACAGTTGTTGAGACAAACTGGGTAAATAGGGTCTGGAATATTGCCTGGCCTTGGGTGTGTGTGTGTGTGTGTCCCACACACACACACACACAAACACACCACTACTATCACCACACACACACACACACACACACACACACCCACCCAGAGTACAAAGATTACGAATACCTATGATCCCAGGGTTACTTGCATGACAGAAGTGTAAATACAAGATTGAACTAGGTAAGTCTTTGGCGTAGCCTCCGTCAGCAGTGCAGGCGTAGCCTCCGTCAGCAGTCCAGGTGTTGCAGAGCACTGGAGGTCACCAAACATAGTGAGGGGTCGCAAAATGATTTTTTAATTCAGAAGATCTGAATTAAAGACATTTTTCCTAAAGGTTTTTAGACCAACCTGTTTTAAAAACTGGGATATTCACTAGCCCTAGATACCAATTCACAGTGTTTCCATAATGTTCCTCAGAAAGTGGATACACTTTTTCGGGTAGACACAATGCGCTTAAAGTGACAGTGCACCATTTATAAATTAGTTAAACAGAATCAACTTCAAGAAATCAAGTATTTCTTTAGAAATTAATATTTTAAAACCAAATTACTGTCGTTATTATCATTTAAATAATAAGTGTTTTACTTCAGAAATATACACTTGTTGTGGTAACTCATGAATTTGGTGATTTATTTTGTATTTAATATGCCCTTTAAAAGGAACACGCCACCCAATGTCAGTAGTAATATATGTTCTTACCTTAACTGAGTCATACCTCTCCCGTGTCGGTACGTGCACTCAAATGCTCTGGTGCGCGGCGCGAATGTGTTAGCATGTTGCTATGCTAGCGGGCTCAGACGTAGCCAGGCGTAGAAGTAATCAAAAACATCCAAGTTTTCCCGACTTAAATACAGTTGCACGAGTAGTTAATAAAAATGTGTACGGTCACACAAAAGAAACTTGGCGATTTTCCAAGCAAATAAACAGGAGAACTACAATGTGTGGTGCAATAGCACTTGGGAGCACTTCGACCTAGCGTAGTAATATTGTTAACACCTAATTGTAGATCCTATCCACCACAGAGTTTAGAATCTATGCTTGATCGACCCCTCAGCCTCCCCCTCCCCTCTGAGCGAGAGAGAGGCACACACACTAGAGATGCGCTGATGGGCTATTATTTCATCATATTATTTCATATTATTATTTGCATAGCAAAACTTATCCATCCGCACCAAAGTTTTTTGACCAATTTTCAAAACCACACCCGCCCGCCATCCGCTGGTTGTTTTAATGTATATGGGTGATGCGGCGCTGCTGACGTGAGGCTAGAAAGCTCTTGCCTGTTCTAGAAAGACTGATCCAATGCAGCAAATATATTAAAAGGCTAAAGTCCTACATTGGCTATGTTGTAGCTTATACCCCAACATATCAGCAGCAAACTCAGTCTCTGTCTCGCAAAACAGTCTCCAAATAAAACGCACATCGGTCTGTCTATTCTGCCAGCTTGTGCCAATATATCGTCCAAAATGCTTGTTTGCTTTGCATTTTCCACATTTTTAGCTAAATTTTCATGTACCACATCAGCATTTTTGTTCAGTGAATCTTTTGTAAATTGCTTTACAATAGCGTCGGGCCCTTGTCAGCAGCCTTCGGCTTGCCTCTTGCCACTATTCACTCCTTCGTCTTCCGATGTCATTTCTGAGTCATCTACGAGATGTTTACACACACACACACACATTCACCTCCGTAAATAGAACCAACTTGACGTTGAATTCAACATGTGCTATATCCTAGATGAGACTGCCTGGGTTATTTTGTTTTGATATTATATATAAAACACATAGTTTAAAGATAGATAAAACACATTTTTTTCAACTACTCGTGCAACTGTATTTAAGTCGGGAAAACGTGGATGTTTTTGATTACTTCTACGCCTGGCTACGTCTGAGCCCGCTAGCATAGCAACATGCTAACACATTCGCACCGTGCCCCAGAGCGTTTGAGTGCACGTACCGACACGGGAGAGATATGACTCACCTTGTGAAAGTTAAGGTAAGAACATATATTACTACTGACATGGGGTGGCGTGTTCCTTTAAGAAGCTTTAGTCTTTAGGGGGAAAATATTATTTTTAATTGTGATTAATCTAGATTAATACATTTCAAAATATGAGATTAATTTGTTTTTTTAAATTGTTTGACAGCCCTAGTTTCCACAATTTGATTATAATTTCTACACTTGCTTGAAAAAATAGATTTTGTTGTAGTTCTCTAGAATGTCTAGCTGATAACCAAAGCCATGATCCAGGTGTATCTCCCTGCTCTTTTTACCAGGAGAGCTACAGGGATATAGCGGAACACAGGAGGCCACAAACCCACAGACCAATCGGCCCTGTGCACACTTCCAGAGGAACCCAGTTGAACCAGCATCATGGAACAGAGACGGAGATCCAGCCAACATCATACCTCTTCCCTCTCTATCTCTCTCTCTTGTTCTCCCTCTCCCTTACTCCCATCCTCTCTTTTTCTCCCTCTCTCTCCCATCCTTTCATCCTTGTTGTTTCCATGGGTAAGAACAATGTTTTAACATAAAAGTTGCTGGAAATATATGAATTATATGTACATATAAAAAAGACAAAATAACTAAAATAAAATCATGATCAAAGAAAAGGCAAAAGCGGTGTTTTCCTTCATTTAACGGCAACTGCTGTACTGTACACCTCTGATTGTATGTTAATAGAATGACAGACACAGTTTAAGTAAAAGTAAAACTGACGAGGACACAGAAGATTGAGAGTAGAAAGTGCTGCGGATCAAACCATCTGTATAATTCTTTAACTCTCCGTTCTACTGTAACTTTGATTGTGAGTCAGATTGTTACTTTGTTCCACCATTAGGGAACTGCAAACAAGAACACTATGGATTGCCGCCAGATGATGGTAATGGTGCCATTTAATTAGTGGTGCCATATTGCCATATAATTAGTGCCATATTGCCATATAATTAGTGGTGCCATATTGCCAGATGATGGTCTTTTAACATGAGTCTTCATAACAGCGGTTAAATAAATGGGTGCAGGCCCAGAAGTCACTATGTAGGCGGCCATTTGTGACTTAAATTTTATTACTCTACTAAGTAGTACCAGTAAAACCCCTAAGTGCTATGTTATTACTCTATGAAGTAGTACCAGTAGAACCCCTAAGTGCTATGTTATTACTCTACTAAGTAGTACCAGTAAAACCCCTAAGTGCTATGTTATTACTCTATGAAGTAGTACCAGTAGAACCCCTAAGTGCTATGTTATTACTCTATGAAGTAGTACCAGTAGAACCCCTAAGTGCTGTTATTACTCTATGAAGTAGTACCAGTAGAACCCCTAAGTGCTATGTTATTACTCTATGAAGTAGTACCAGTAGAACCCCTAAGTGCTATGGTAATCAGAACACCTACTAGAATCAACTGCTCTCGGAAACAAAACAGTCAGCAAGCGAGACAGCTAACAGAAATCTTTACATTACTCATGTTATTTCTGCCATGCTTTCTGTTAAAGGCCGTAACATGCTTCTGTGTCAACTCCACGGCGTAGCTACGCTGTGTTGTGACCCTTTTATGGTTCTTGGGGTCAGTGAGATCTGCTTCACTTCACACTAACACACACAAATATCGGACAATGCCAAGGGTGCCCTCTAGTGGTCATGAGCACATGTGAATAATTTACAAATAAAAAGGTGGAATAATCAACATGCTAAAGGTTAATGCATCAGGGCTTAACATGGCTACACTGAGTAACCCCTCAGACTGTGTGTGGTTGCACCCAATGTAGAGAGAAGAGCCTCATCTTAGAATGATAGTGAATTTATTTAAAGAAACATCAGACATCGCACGTTTGACTCATTTTTACAAATGTAACATGAAAAACTTTGTTTCTGTATATATTAAATAAAAAAACAAAAGCAAATACAGAAAAGTAAAAAAGGTTATTTAATTGTGAATTTACTTTATATCACAATAAGTCCAGCCATCACAGAAATCCAGACATGGAGAATATCTACCCCAGTGCAGAGACTAAGGGGGGGGGGGGAGAGAGAAAGAAAGAGGTAGAGAGAGAGAGAAAGAGGGAGAGAGAGAGAGAAAGAGAGAGAGAGAGAGAGAGAGAGAAGAGAAAGAGAGGGAGAAAGAGAGAGAAAGAAAGAAAGAGAGGGAGAGAGAGACAGAGAGAGACGGCTTTGGCAATAATGTTGCTGAAACGTTTATACCAATAAAGCTTTCTTGAATTTAATTGAATTGAGAGACTTGGGGAGAAAGACAGACAGAGAGAGAGACTTAGAGAGAGAGAGAGAGGAAGAGAGGGAGGAGAGAGGGACTTAGAGAGAGAGAGGAAGAGAGGGAGGAGAGAGTGAGAGAGGGGGAGAGAGGGGGAGAGAGGGACTTAGAGAGAGAGAGAGAGGAAGAGAGGGAGGAGAGAGGAAGAGAGGGGGAGAGAGAGGAAGAGAGGGAGGAGAGAGTGAGAGAGGAAGAGAGGGGGAGAGAGTGAGAGAGGAAGAGAGGAAGAGAAGGAGGAGAGAGTGAGAGAGGAAGAGAGGGGGAGAGAGGGACAGAAAGACAGTGATGGAGGGAGAAAGAGTGTGAAAGAGAGGCAATGTCCTGAAGCTCACGTGAATGTGTAAATCTGCTTTAGAGTCGCCCCTTCAGCAGGTGCTGTTCTAAAGGCAGACAAATACACACACACACAAACACACACACACACACACACAGGCCCTGATGGCACAATTTCAGCTCATAAACCAGGAGATGAGGGCATGTGTGTGATCACTCCTTCATTTTAGCACGCACACACACACACACACACACACGAAAGAGCCTCAGTCATCAGGACAGTCTGGCCAGAAATAACCATAGGCGTGTGTACATTCCACATAGAACATATCATAAACCCATACGCACTATACATATAGCGCACACACACACACACACACAATGCTGTATATAACTCTGCTATTTATGGTCCTGGTCATGGTTAACATGCTCACACACTCACACACACACACACACACACACACTGCTGTATATGAATCTGCTATATATTAGACATATATGTGATATACATTGTACATGGACTGAACAGCAGTCTTCTCAGGAACATCATTAGTGTGTGTGCTCCTGCTCATGGTTAAAATGCTCACACTCTAACACACAAACACTCTCTTTCTCTCTCTCACACACACTGCAGGAAAGGTCACAAACACATACTCAATAATAGCAATGTGACACAAAAACTCACTCACACACACACACACACACACACACACACACGTCCATGTCATGTGAGCTCATGCTGTGGCTCCTGGTTAAGGGGTGGGTGGGTCACTGGGGGGGTCTCCACACTGCAACAGCCATGTTACCAGACGCCACGGCCAACACCCCCGCCTCCACACTCAGCTACAGAGAAGAGAAGAGATGAGATGAGATGAGATAGACATGTTAATATAGGGGCCTCCTCACTCAGCTACAGAGAAGAGATGAGATGAGATGAGATAGACATGTTAATATAGGGGCCTCCTCACTCAGCTACAGAGAAGAGAAGAGATGAGACAGACATGTTAATATAGGGGCCTCCTCACTCAGCTACAGAGAAGAGAAGAGATGAGATGAGATAGACATGTTAATATAGGGGCCTCCACACTCAGCTACAGAGAAGAGATGAGATGAGATGAGATAGACATGTTAATATCGGGGCCTCCACACTCAGCTACAGAGAAGAGAAGAGATGAGACAGACATGTTAATATAGGGGCCTCCACACTCAGCTACAGAGAAGAGAAGAGATGAGATGAGATAGACATGTTAATATAGGGGCCTCCACACTCAGCTACAGAGAAGAGAAGAGATGAGATGAGATAGACATGTTAATATAGGGGCCTCCACACTCAGCTACAGAGAGGGGAGAGAGAGAGAGAAAGGGGGGTAGATATTTTAATGGAGGGGAGAGAGGGGGGGAGGTATATACATTGTTAATTGAAATAGGCACATTTCATCTGTCCCTCTAAAAGTCAATAAAAACAACTCATTCCTCTACACACACACACACACACACCTAAAGCTATTTCCACAGACTCACCCCGTTCACTGGCGTTGGGTTCTGCAGTGTGCACACTGTCCTTGGGGGGGCGCTAGGGAGATGCACCTGCAGAGGAGACATGAACACGGGTGTCTAACAATCATCTGTGTGTGTGTGTGCGTGCGTGCATGTGTGCGTGCTTGTGTGTGTACCCGTATGGTGCGGTCTGATGAGCAGGTGTATAGACTCCCAGGTGAGTAGTGTATGCCGGTGACCAGGTGTGTGTGTCCCACATCGAACCGGCCGATTGGACGCAGGACTCCGTGCTGCAGGGAGAAGGTGTGTATCTGGCCCACGTTATCACCTGCCCACACCTCCTGACCACAGCAGGACATGGACAACAGGAACGAACCCAGCTGGGGGAGAGAGGGAGGAAGAGAGAGAGAGAGAGAGAGAGAGAGAGTGAGAGAGAGAGGGGGAAAGGAGAGAGGGAGGGAGAGATAGGGAGAGAGAGAGAGAGGGAGAGGAATGGAGGGAGAGAGAGAGGGAGAGAGAGGGCGAGAGAGAGAGAGAGAGGGAGAGAGAGAGGAGAGAGGGAGGGAGAGAGAGGGAGAGAGAGAGAGGAGAGGAAGGGAGGGAGAGAGAGAGAGGAGAGAGGGAGGGAGAGAGAGGGAGAGAGAGAGAGGGAGAGGAAGGGAGGGAGAGAGAGAAAAAGAACGAGAGAGTTATTGAGTTTGTGAGCTCTTTCTGTCTAATTCATAGGTGCCACCTACGTCACTATCAAATAGAACGCCGCCATATTTATGACCCATCTCGCCCAGTATGGCCGCCCACACTGCACACTTGAATGTGTGAGAGAGAGAGATATGTGGAGAAAATGTCAATTTGTTATTTGTTACCCCCAGATTTCTTTTGCCCCTTATTATCTGCCCCAGGCTTGCCCCAATTGGCTTTCCACGATATATACATCTACCTTAATAACCCCTCCCCGTACAGTGGGGATAGCTTGAAGGCATTCAAGAGTAGGGGAGAGCCTGGACGATTGAAACACGGGACGAATGAAACATTCCAGTTTTCTCTCCGAGTGTATAGGCTAATGATGATGGACAGACGTCCTTCGGTCAAAACATAGAGCATGTTAACCTTTTATCAGCCAAATATCTTCCTGCTATGTCATTGTATCACGGAGTTATAAACGAGTTTTGATGCGCAAAAGTAAACTTCATTAGCGGTTACATTTTTTTGATTATTAATGAGTTTTTTTTCATTTAAAGGTTTGACTTAATGCTTATTCAGTAGACCATTTAGTGTTCCCCACAATCTCAGACTTTCATATCGCATGCTTGTTTACATGGAAAGCAAAACAAGCTATAGTGACATATGTCTTTGTCGGATGAGGCTGTAACTCCATGTATTTAATTAAATGCACAAATATCTGTGTAAACAATCATTTATGGAGGTGAGACATAGAAAAACAGTTTTAGGAAGATGAAAATACATTTGGGCCCACCAGGCAGGGGGTCGAGTTTTCCCATGTTATCCTATGGAGACTGACGGCCGGTGGGTCGTTAAACCTACTAAATGGATGTGCAGTGGCCTAACCCACCTAAAAACCTAGTGAAACGACATTTTCAACAATATAGCCTAAACATGATATAAATGGGAAAGCTTACCGTTCTAGCTATAAACATGGCAGAATCATCCACAGGGCATGATATTTCAAAAACCGCTTCATACACGCTTCACGATGATGGCAATGTTATCAGACATGCAGAAGACGTATAGCCCTGCAACAATCTATCTAAAACTAGATGTACCGCATAGCGGTACAAAATATGACCGCCGCTCAGTCCTGTACATCCGTTCCGCGAAAATAAATCACACTTCAATTTGTCTCCATATTTTACTCCATCCCCACTCTTGAAACTTTTGTGTATGCTTGTTTGGCATGCCTGAGTGTGTGTGTGTCGGGCTGCACAGAAAGTAGCCTACTGGTGCTGAAAAGATGAATAGATTGTAGAATAGCCAAAGAAGATGTAGCATTGTTATAAAACCTTTAAAATCTCTAAACAATCACAAGTAGGGCAGTTCATCACAGTTCATCCATTGCAACTGGATTGATGAAAGGTCACTTACACCTGTAGGCTACATTGTATTTGGGAAAAGCAAAAGGTATCAGCATAATGTTATTTATTTATTTATTTTTATGTATTTATAAACAAAAACATCTCTGTCAGTTCCATGCCGTTTCAACAGCTATCAAAAACAAAGGTCATTTTGGATGAATGGATTTTTTGTGAATGTTTCTTCTTCTACATAAGATTTTAGTCATCTTTAGTTCATGTAATACTTTATTGTTAATGCACAAATTAAGTAACAGTAGTCTGAAACGCTATTGTTAATGCACAAATTAAGTAACAGTAGTCTGAAACGAAATGCTGTTTTACATCTAACCAGTGGTGCAAATAACTGACATGTCCAAATGGGCCTTGATGAAATGCGCCGCTAGACTGTTCATACACATTTTAACGGGCCAAAGTTGAAGAGCTTTTGTCCGCAAATATAGGCTGATTCATGTTCCCTTGCATTGTGTAACTGAGGTCCATGGCTAGTCTGGCTTTCATCAGACCAAGCTCAATCTTTTAAGAAATCAAAAAAATAAATAGCGGGCAGATCAGGCTGGGTTCACCCAGCCTAGTCCATAGGCACCGATATTGTTTAATTTTCCGATTGAGATATACACGCTGGCTATTCTAAATGCAAAAATGCATCAGGGAGTTATGACAAAACGGTAACTAACAAACTAGATCCTAATAGAAAGCTGTTAGCTTCCCTAAGCTACAGGTAGGATTAGGCTATAAGGTAGGCCTATTTACAACATAAATTGTCAATAGGCTATGCTGGCTTACACAAATAAAATCTCCTTTGAAAACCAATGGTTTACGCCTTACAGTATCAAGCGGACTTAAACTGCCATATCGTGGCGAAAAGTTGTAATAACATTCACGCAGCTCCATGAGTCAAGGAAAGCGCGAATGAAGTAGGCCTAGCCACTTCTAAATGGGACCCACTACACAGTAGCTTAAGGTGTGTTGCTAAAGCAGCCATAATGAAATTAAGGTGTCATTGTTTGGATACTTCACACACACGTGCTTTTTAATTTCAGACTACAACTACCAAGCTGGAATCAAAGCACATCGATTCCCCTCTCACACCCTGCACGCACTTAAAACAAAATAAACAGGCGTCTCAGGCTACCTGTAATAAAATGTGTAAATGTTTTAAATCCTCTTTTACTTTTACTTTTTTCTAACTGTAATAAAATGTGTAGATGTTGTAATAACATGTGTAGGTGTTGTGACTAACTGTAAATGAGTATCTGTACTGAGACTGAGACATCTCTGTCCTGTGCAAAGCTGCAGGACACCATCTCCCCTCATGTATAGGCAAAACTGTATCAGACCGGTGTAACGTTGGTAAATCTTCCATTGCACAGAATGATTTTGTAGCACGTGCAATAAATGACAGTCGAAAAGATACAAACAGTGCTGCTATCAATTTGTTTATATAACCGCATTTTATAGTTTTCTACAAATGCAATCAATAAAATGGGCCTCCATCACTCAACCAACGCTTAACGGTAACATTACCTAGGTCCTTATTACAAGATTAACGCATCCTGCAGTAAAACCAAGCATGTCCGATAAACATCCTCAGATTTATTTCGCTTCAAGAAGAAATGGGAATTACACTTTCATGTGAACATCGCCCCCATCCTTATTAGATGTTCACTCGCGGTAAATTACAGTCCTTGTAGGAAGGCCCATTGTTTTTCCAACCCACTTTTAACTTCCAACAAAATTACGCCTCACTGCAACGATCGCGCCATCTAGTGGACAAACGACTACTTATCGCCAATACAGAAAATGCAGCCATGATGATGATGAATATTTATTTTGGCTTTCTTTAATCCTACTGAATTTGTAATTATGTATCGGCCGCTCTAATACCGATAGTATGTGGGTGCCTGTGTGTGTGCATGTGTATATGTGTGCACCGCCATTTACAGGCCAATGAGTGTACAGTCACTAAATGTACACATAACCTAATTTTTTTTAGACCCCCATGGATGAAATTCTACTGAAAACTGGGCATACCCCAGAGAATGCCAGGTCAATCATACACATAAAATTTGGTGCAGTTCTGAACATCTTAACTGAAGATAGGGGCGATTAAAGCAGAATAATATTGCATTTTCATTTTTACCGGGGTGGGGTGCAAATCACAAATGAGTGATTATGAGCCAGGTTGATGTGGGCCCTTGAGACCAACATACCATAAAGATTCTTCATCCTCAGTGCCACGGTTCAGGTAGTTATTTAGGAAAAACTGTTTTTTTTGCGGTTCGGGGGCCCAGCACGGGGGGGGGTTGTGGTGTTGGTCCCGGGACCTAAATGAAATTTTTCCGTAAAGTCTAGTGGGGCTACATACCCACCAAATTTCATGTACCCCGTGGTTCGGTGTCCCGGTATCAATGACCAAAAATTCAGGAAGTAGATGACGGAAAAATTTTGAATTGTGTGCATGTATGCGTACAAGTTTATGTTTATGTGTGTGTGTGTGTGTGTGTGTGTGTGTGTATGTATGGTGTGTGTGTGTGTATGCGCGTGCTTGTGTGTTTGCCTGCGTATGTGTGTTTTGTGCATGTGCATGCATGCGTACATATGTCTACTGTGTGAGTATGTGTCATAATGATGATTACTGTAAATGTATGTGTGTGCGTGTGTATCTGTTTATGCACATGTGTGCACATGGAATGGGTTAACATGACCCTGGAGGCAAACATACAGAAAAAATTGGTCATCCTAGGCCCTACAGTTCTCAAGATATTCACAGAGAACTGTGTCTGCCCTACCCTCCTTTTCGGGGTCCAGTCCAGCCGGGGGGCTACAGATCAAAACGAAGAATGACGGTTCCATGCTATCCATGTGGGGTACATGCCCACCAAGTTTTGTGTACCCGGTCTTTCAGTGTCCCGGAATCCTTGTTGGTGTATGGCCACTAAATGTACACATAAATTATTTTATTGTAAGGCCCCCATAAACGAAAAGTACACAAAACTTGGCATGCATTCGAGGGTGTCATAATGATCCTACACTTTTAATTTCGTGCAGTTTTGACCTTGTCAGCCAGAGATATTGTGATGAAAAACACCTAATTTTTTGCTTTTAATTTTTAACTAGGTGGCTTATACATGAAATAAGTGGTAATGGGATGGGTTGACATGCCCCCTTAAGACCAACATACATAAAAAGGTGGACCTCCTAGGCCCCACGGTTCTCGAGATATTCACAGAAAAACTGTCTCCAGCCACCTACAGGCCAGTTGGTGTATAGTAACATAAATTAATTTATTGTGTGGCCCCCATGAACGGAATTCCACAAAACTTGGCATGCATACAGAGGGTGTCATAATGATCCTACACTTCCAATTTCGTGCAGTTCTGACTATGTTAGGTCACAGATACCTTCAATTACAACACCTCATTTTTACTTTTTGTGTTTAACTAGGTGGCGCTTATACATGAAATGAGTGGTTATGGAATGGGTTGACATGGCCCCTTGAGATCAACATACAAAAAAAAAAAATGGTCCTCCTCAAACCCTACGGTTTTCGAGATATTCACAGAAAACTGTGTCTGCCCTACCCTCCTTTCGGGGTCCAGTCCAGCGGGGGCTACAGATCAAAACGAAAACGATGGTTCCATGCTATCCATGTGGGGTTACATGCCCACCAAGTTTCGTGTACCCCGGTCTTTCAGTGTCCCGGGAATCATTGACGGAAATTTGGGCATCGCGAAAAAAAAAAAAAAAAAAAAAAAATCTGACTAAACCTATAATGACCGCCGCTTCAGCGGGCGGTCATAATAACACCTATTGGGAGTAGCCTACCATTCATGATATGTAGTAAAAATGTTGAAGTTCTGGGACCTTTACATCGCTTAAACTGTATGTTCATTCGTCCCCTTATGTTGTTTCAACTGTCCCGACCAGAAGGGACGAATGACACACGCACGTCCCACTTTCACTGTAGCCTAATAATTCCTGAATGCTTTTGTTTACGTTTAATTAAAGTGTTTCAACTGTCCCGGCTCTCACCTACTGATGCCTATCAATATGCTGTGTGACTGGATGGGTCAAAAACGTGAAAGTGCGGCACCTGGCCACCAAGGATTTATATTTAATCATGGGAAACGTAAGTATTATGTAAAAACAATTCAAATATATGATTTTGGTGGTAGTTTACTCTGACTAGGTACATGTAGTAGCGAGTTGTTAGCTAAGTGGCTAACAGCTAGCAAGCTACCACTCATTTTAGTGTCATTTAGCTCACAGCTAGCTGTCATTAATCTGAATAATGTTCTTTAATGTAAGATGTGTTTATACGTATTTTATACAGTCCATGGTTTATACTCATTGAAAGAACATGAAGGGAAGGGAAACGAGGCGATTGTGACTTTATGGGAGCAGTTTGTGGTGGGTTATCAGCTGTTAGCTGTCGTGTGACCACTGAGCGGCTAAGTGGCGCAAATCGGTCGTAAAGATGGCGGCGCAAAGCTACAGTGACGTCATGTGACACAAACGAATAAGACTTCTCTACTTTTAAGTTTAGGTTTTTGAACATTCTAAGTTCCGCAACAATTGAAGGTTCTAAAATTCTATGTTGAATTCAATGAACCCAGATATTCTTTAGAACGTTTGTTTCCCAACATTCCCGTCACAACCGGTGTGACGGTAATCCTTTAAGGGTTAACCTGAGACATCATCTACAGGTAGCAGTTAAATACTCAGTTTGTGCTACACTTTGCTGACTGGGAGCGTGCGTGTGTGTTTACGTTAAGATATAGCGCTTGTGAGAGTGTGTGTATTGTTTAGTTTAGCTGTCATACAGGGCGATGGTGTTGTCTTTTCCTCCAGAGATGCTGCAGCGTTTGTTCGTGCATGCGTGCGTGCTTACCGTGACCTTGTTGAGTAGTTTAGCGGCGCGTCTATCGTACAGGGCGATGGTGTTGTCTTTTCCTCCAGAGATGATGTAGCGCTCGTTAGCCTCCATGCTCAACACCGCACTGTTGTGGAGCTGCAGAGTCTTCACCAGGGGCTGTGATGCTAGATCACACACACACACACACACACTTTAAGATGAGGTCATCACAGACTCCATAGCACAAAATGAGTTGACAAAAAAGCTAATGATCGTACACACACGCACACACACCTCTGTGGTCGTAGACTCTGATCTTCTTGTCGTGAGAGCCGGCGAGCAGCGCGTCCGGTTGCCATGAGAGACAGATGACGGGCGCGCGGCCGGTGATCACTCCCCTGGGCGCTCCGCTGGCGGCGAGGTCCCAGAGCCGTATGGTGCTGTCGAACGCGCCGGATGCCAGTAGCCCCTCGCGCTGTGCCAGGCACCACACCCACCCGCTGTGGGCCCCCGCCCCACCCGACGCTCCCAGCGTGTGCAGCAAACGACCCCGCGAGCCCCCTGACCCCGACCCTGACCCCACCCTTGACCCCGACCCCAACCCTGACCCCTCGGGCTCGGCCCGCAGGTCCCACAGGTTGACATTGCGGTCGCGAGATCCCGCGGGCGCCCCTGGCCCCCTCAACAGCAGCACGGGAGGATCGCCGGGCATGTGCCCTGGGCAGGAGCGCCCAGAGGGCAGTGAGTCCTCCTCCTCCTCATGCACCTCCTCTCGCCGCTCCACCTCCATCTCCACCACGTCTCTCTCCTCCACTCCTCCTCCTCCTCCCTCAGGCTGCCTCCTCACCTCCTCCTCTCCTCTCTGTGCCTCCACTCCTGCTCTTCCTCCCTGCTCCTCCTGCTGGCGTCTCTCCTCTCCTGCTCTCTCCTCCACTCCTCCTCCTCCTTCAGGCTGCCTCCTCACCTCCTCCTCTCCTCTCTGTGCCTCCACTCCTGCTCTTTCCTCTCCTGCTGCTCCTTCAGGCTGCCTCCTTCCCTCCTCCTCTCCTCTCTGTTGTTCCTCCTCCTCTTCTTCTCCTCCTCTCCTCTCCTCTGCAGCCTGCACCTCCTCCTCCTCCCTCGCTCCCTCCCGCCCCTCCGGCACATTCCTCTCTCCTCCTCCTGCGCCTCCTCCTCCTCCTCCTCCTCCTCTCTCCTCCTCCGTGGTGCTCCCCCGCTCCCCCAGGCTGCTCCAGAGGCCGAGGAGCTGCTCCATCTCCAGGCAGGCCGCTGCCCAGTCCAGCTGGTCCCTGGGCCCCACGGGGAAGGAGGCCGCGCCCCCCACCAGGCGCTGGGCTCTGTGTTGCCACGCCGACGCGTCCTCGCCAACCTCACCTAGCACACGGCACACCTGGGGAGAGGGGGAGAGAGAGGGAGGGAGAGAGAGAGAGCTGTTTAAAACGACATCATCAACCTCACTCAGCACGCCTTCGCTACTGGACCATTTTTTATGCTCAAGAGCCAACTCGGTCTTTCTGTGGCCTGTCGGTCAGGAAGTCAAGGATCCAACTGCACAGGGAGGAACTGATGTTCAGGTCTCTCAGTTTCATGAGTCTGGATGGAACTATGATGTGAAAAGCAGAGCTGTAGTCGATGAAGAGCACCCGTACATAGGTGTTTTTCTTATCCAGGTGAGAGAGAGCAGTGTTCAAAGCAAAAGCTATCGCATCGTCTGTGGACCTGTTTGGCCTATAGGCAAACTGGAGTGGATCTCATGTAGAAGACAGGGAGGATGTAATATGATCTAGAACTAACTGCTCAACCCACTTCATGACAACAGAGGTGATAGCAACTGAGAGAGACCTGTTTAGAATGTCATAACAACGCTGCATCCCAGCGCTAAGGCCACAAGGCTTTCATTAACTGTACCACACTGCCATCCTGTCGCTGCGGCAACCTCCAGTGACTGCGATTCTCACCTGTGGCAGGACGTTGATGATGCACTGGGCAGGTAAGTGGGAGGCAATCCGGGTCACCATCTCCCATGGCAACGAGAGTAAACCAATCCCATCACTGCAAGGAGAGGGACTCTCGGGCCTGGAGCACCCAGAGCCCACACACAGCCTACAGAACACACACACACACACACACGGATTGGCAAACGCCATAGCGTACAGGAAAACATACATTACATTTCAGCGTCCCACAGTAGCCCATCCTTCATTAAAACTAAAGTGTATACCAAATCTAACTACTGAATACTAAGTAGAGGTACATCCTTACCGCATCTGATCCAGATGAGCGATGCCATCGCTATCTGACTCCCCGGCGCTGGATGCCGTCTCCCGGCCACCACTACTCCCCGTCTCGCCTTTACCCTCGATCTCCTCCATCACCGAGTTATCAACCCGCGATAATCCCAATACCAACCCAGCACGTCTCGTTACAGACTCGACGGTGCTTTCTTCCTATTTCAGCTTAGAATAAAGAAATGAGCTAAGTTAACTACATTTCTACCCCAAAGCGGTTCCACGTAGCTCGAGCAAAGTCCAAAACAGCTGACATAAAAACAATGGAAGCCAACCACCTGCTTAAACGGTTAACGCTATCCTTATCTTTAAAAAAAGACGACACCCCAGTTTGTTTACCCCTTACCTTCGAGTCGGGGCACCTCCCTTGTTTGTGCCGACCTTGCATGCAGTATTTGATGGTCATATCATAATGCAAGTTAGGCTTACTGGAACACGCTATCCGTCTTAGGCGTACAAAACAAACTATTTAGTGACAGTAAAGTCCTGTCAGGTTTGATTGCATACCCCGCCTCGCCTATTATTGCCTGTCGACTGTAAGTTACGCGGCTAACTGTTAGCTTGCTAGAAATGTATCCCTTTCACGGGATTTTTAATAACGCCATCTATATTGTCAGCCACATTATATCCAAGCAGATAGTAACTTAAAGATAAAGGTGGTATTTTAGTTTAATGTTCCTTTGTCTTTTGTTTGTACTTAGAACATGAAGTTGGTAATAACAGTTGACTCATTCAAACTATTGTTTATGTCACGCATGTCATGACGCAATCAATCCGCGACTTTAAAGGTTCAAGAAGTGTTCATTTCAGACTAGACGTTACGTATCTAGAAAAGAGCAAAACCGCATTAACTCGCTAAAATACGAGCAGCAGAAGGCTATAGACGAACTATGCATATTAAGGCTGTTCTTGATGGCAAGGACGGAGTACCCACAGGGCAACCTTATCTGCGTGAGTGCGAGTGATTGCCCACCCATGTCTCCGTAATCAACATAGGCCTCAGCTCTGTCCATGAGGCTGAGACAGCAAGCACAATCTCCACAAAGACAGACACATACACACACACGGAATAAGAGTCTGAGAGTTTGTATTTTCTAGCTTGGTAGAAAACCTTTTATTCCCCAATTATTGAAGTAAAATAGAAATGCTAAGTTTGATACACAAGTTTACATGGAACTTGCACCACAGTTGAGGGAAAAAGAAAGAAAAAAAAAAATAACACAGAATGCATCTGTCAGACTGGGGGTGTAATTAAACAGGAAGAAACTGAAGTGTTTGGGTGGCGATCCCCGCTGTCAAGGTTCTGCACCAAGCCCCCGGCTCCCATCTGCGCACAGCTAAACAATAAGATCCGCTATAAAACAACGAAAACAAAACAAATTCTTTAAAATAAAAAGAACATTAGTGGAAAATAAAACTTTTAAAGTCTAAAAAAAATTTGTGCACGGCTGCACAAAATAAAAATATAAAACACTGTGAAAACAATAAAGCAAAAAACATAAATAAAACGTTAAAAAAAAAGTAAATTTAACAAAGAAAAAATGAAAAATAAACATTTTCTGCATTTCGCTTTTAAAAGGGGGAGAAAAAAAATCATCAACATGTAAGGAAGGAAAACAAAAATCTCATTTCATATTTCATGAGGTGCAAGCTCTCCTGGTTGTGTTGGGGGAGTCACGTCTTCAACAGTAATGAGAGAGAGATGCACGATGCTACCAGCTCTATCCCTCCCCCCCCCCCCACTCCCACTCTAAGGGTTTCCTGAATCCCCACAGGTAATCAAACAGCCCTTAGACGAGATGTCTCCCCTCCCACACCTGCCGCCACCCACCTGGTGTTGTCCTGAACATGAAAGCTGCCTAGAAAAGTGTAGCACGTGGTCTACAGGGGCAACCCCTCGCCTGAAGCCACCAGGAGGAAGAGTGGCGCTCAAACAGCAACTAACCACAAAAAGAGAGTCAAGTGTCCACTATCCAGCTCCAGTGAGCAGCGGCAGCTAAACTAAAGTGTGAAGTACGACGGCCCCTAGAGGCCAGATAGCCCAACTGCAGCCTTCATGAGAAGCCCTTGGTGTGGCACCCATCCGTATGATGTGCACCGTCCGGCACACAGAGATCGGGTCGGGGGCCGTCCAGAGATTGGGTCGGGGGGCTGCTGCAGAGCCTCTGAACTGGTTTACCTGCAGAGCCTCTGAACTGGATTAGCTGCAGAGCCTCTGAACTGGATTAGCTGCAGAGCCTCTGAACTGGTTTACCAAAACAGAGAGTGGAAGAGCCACAGCGGAAGCGGATCTCAAAAACGGAGATGGAGAAGCAGGCGTAGAAGTGGACACCATCTGACCTCCAAGTAAACTCTGACCCCACCCATCTTTCCCAGAGCAGGACTAGTCTAAGCCCAACAGCACCCTCATGTCCTCACCCACACTCCTAGAACCGCACCTCGCCTGTTCTAGAGGCCCCAGCACTGTGGTGCTCCAGCACACTCCTTGGCACCAGATCCTCTCCTAGAACCTCAACGTTCTACTAAGGAACATCAGTTCTTTTAGGACAATATTTGTTCTTTGTGTTTGCTTCACAGATGAACAAACCAGATGCAGTCAGGAGTTAAGGTTGCTCATTACTAGAACACGAGGGTGAGGAACCCTGAAGCCATCCTGGAGAACATCTCGTCTCCGTGTTGGATACTGTCTAAATTTCGGAAAGAGATTCCCTAAACGGTTCTATTATCCCAATTCCCTACTGAATTGTGTGAACGGAGACTAGTTGGGAATCTAGGCTACATGTGTCTACGGGGGGAGAACTGAAATTCCTTAAAAAGAGAAAAAAAGTGCATTTTTAAAAAACAAATAAAAAAATGAAACAAAACATTCTGGAACCATCTTATTGATGCCTTATTGTGATGATTTAGTCCATAGATACATCTTTAAAAAGCAGCAGCAGCGAGTTGATTGTGGTTAACTACAGTATGGGCTTGCATTGTGACTACCATGTTTAGAGTGTTGGCGTCCGACCCCCATGCAGACGGAGGACCTGACCAGGTCTGCCCAGAGCTCAATCTCAAGTATTCAATACACATCTTCTCAGGACACACACACACACACGCTACCTCAGCATTTACCCGCCCACTAGTACTCAGAGCTACACACATCACATCGGAGGAGAATGATCTAAACCTGCGGACAACCACTACCAAGGCCCAAATGCGCTTACACACACACACACCTTGGCTCTGAACCACGGCTGGGTCTCCCTTGGATACCACTCATCACCTGTGCATTGCTACGGTAACAGTCGCTATGACGATGCTCATTTCCTCCCTGGGACCCCGCCCACAGCATGGCCAAGGGGAAGGGACTCGTCTCAGGTTTCCTAGGCAACAGGGGGTGGTGTGGGGGGACTAACAATGCGTCTAACAGCATGACTGCAGAGAAAACAGTCTAGATCGCCCCCTGCAGGCTGGAGGAGTGATGTGCACTGACCACAGGAGGATTACATGAAATGGGGGGTGGGGGTGAAGTCACGAACAGCAGTGGACCCCGGAACCGGGCCCGAGTGGACCCCGGTGGGAACCGGCTACCTGCAGGATATGGGCCACAAGCGACTGAGCGGCACAAAGATGAGTGGAGCTAGCTGCCCTCCCTCCCTCCCCTTTACCAAAAGAAAAGACACCTGTAGGAGCATCTGAGGTTGTGGAATACCTAAAGCCCGCCAGTGGGGGGCGCTAAAGGATTTTTGGCTCTACAGTCCAGCCAATAGCGCGGCATGTTATTGACTAGTGAATGACACACACACACGCCTGAGTACATTGTGTGTGTGTGTGTGTGTGTGTGTGTGGCTATGGCTGGAAGGATAATTGCCTGCATGCCCTCCCACCCACCTTAACCCCTTGGCAGAGGCCACACCCCCTCTAACCCATATGGAGAACTGAGAGCCAATCAGGAGCCCTCGCCCGTTCCCATGTCGTCATTTACCCAACCCAGTGTCGTCATTACAACAAGACTCCGCCCCCCTCCCCACTCCCCTTACAGACACACACACGCATCAGAGAGAGGTTATGTGTGTGTGTGCGCGTGTATGCATGTATGTATGCGCACGTGTGTGTGTGTGTGTGTGTGTGTGTGTGTGTGGCGACGTCACAATCCCTCTCCCTTGGTCAGGGAAGCTGAGCACAGACATGGAGGAGCATCCTTCTGCAGGTGGCCCTACAGGAGCAAACACACACACACACACACACTTTAGTACAATTATTTAGAGCACGTTGCACCATGGACACACACACACTCAGACAGACAGACAAATTAACACACACACACACACAAGTTATTTAAAGCCACTATGTCCTACACACACAGTTACCGCTCAGGCTCAGTGTGTCTGGAGTGTGTGTGTGCTAGACACCGTAGTTACTTCTCAGGCGTGCCGTGTGTGTTAGACGCCGTAATTACCTCTCAGGCGTGCCGCGTGTCTGGAGTGTGTGCTAGACGCCGTAGCAGGTGGACAGCCGCTCCTTCAGTAGTGGTGGAAACTGCTCTGAGAACTGCTGCCAATTCTCCTCCCCGACCTGATCCTTAAAACCGTGCAGAATCTGGCACGAGAGAGACAGTGAGAGAGTGTGTACGCATGCACACACACACACACACTACGCATGCACACTACACACACACAGAGAAGAGTTCTCACCGATCTGAGCCCTGTACCTCAAAGCACACGTTAGCTGCTTGTAGACCTTACACATATCGTAAAAAGATACGCTTGTAACTCAAATGATTCGCAAGTCTAGGCGTAACGTAAGTTAAGAAAAGAATTACGACTGCTTCAGACCACACGTAATGCTGTCGTAAGTGAACAACCTAGGATAACCTACCGATGACTGTCGCCTGCATTCATGTCCTCTTGCATTCTCTTCGCCTCGTTACTTTAGCAAGCATTTGTTTCCTGCCATTGATTGTCCTCGTTGCTCCTAATCATCCAGCTATTTAAAGTGTTTACTTCTTCTGTTTTCACGTCCCAAATCTTTGTAGAACATCTCGTGTTCGTCAGCTTGAGAATAAAATGTTTTTATTCCTCTCTACCCCAGGGCCAATTATTTCATTATCCTCAGCCGTAAAGAGCAGCTTGAACAGTGGCAGCGTAATTCACCCGTCGTTGTCAGGGAGAAACGGAGTGGACGCAGATTCCCTAGTTACCACAACATTTACGATTGTTTCTCTTTCGAGTTACAGTTCTAAGTTCCGGCGCATCTTACGCGTGACTTTCGAAAAGTTAGTTACACCCGGATCATTATGATTTACGAGTTACAGGGCCCTGGTCCTTAAAGCCAAGACAATGAATTGCAGGCGAGTCACATGGCATACACATTTATGAAATATCCATATACATCTTTACAAAGTTCAAATTCTATACAAAACCAGTTCTACATTACACACACACACACACACAATTTTAAGCTAGTGTTTACCTTATAGAACATGTCTCTCAAGTCATCCTTTGGACTGACCCACGATGCCACTGCATCGCAGAAGAAGATAAAGTCCTGCACACACACACACAAACCAACGTTATTGAAGTACTCAACACCCAATTGTTGGACCTCTAATACATGCCAAGACCACATCCTTCCTGATCCAGTTACACACACACACACACCTGGACCACGCCGCCTGGGTTGACACCAATCATCATGCAGATTCCGCGGAATGCCGAGTCTTTCTCCTCGTTGTCACGGATATTCCTCAAGGATGAGCACCTGCAAAATCAACACACACAGAGTTCAGAGAACACACACACACAGAGTTCAGAGATGTATATAACTTAGCTCAACACACACACAGTTCAGACATGTATATAACTCAGCTCAACACACACACACAGTTCAGAGTTATATACAACTCAGCTCAACACACACACACAGTTCAGAGATGTATATAACTCCGCTCAACACACACACACAGTTCAGAGATGTATATAACTCAGCTCAACACACACACAGTTCAGAGATGTATATAACTCAGCTCAACACACACACACACAGGGTTCAGAGATGTATATAACTCAGCTCAACACACACACACAGAGTTCAGAGATCTATATAACTCAGCTCAACACACACACACACACACACAGGGGTTCAGAGATCTATATACCTCAGCTCAACACACACACACACACACACACAGGGTTCAGAGATCTATATAACTCAGCTCAACACACACACACACACAGACACAGTTCAGAGATCTATATAACTCAGCTCAACACACACACACACACACACACACACACACACACACACACAGGGTTCAGAGATCTATATAACTCAGCTCAACACACAGGGTTCAGAGATCTATATAACTCAGCTCAACACACACACAGAGTTCAGAGATCTATATAAAACTCAGCTCAACACACACACAGGGTTCAGAGATCTATATAACTCAGCTCAACACACACACACACACACACACACACACACACAGGGTTCAGAGATCTATGTAACTTAGCTCAACACAGAGTTCAAAGACAAAAGATGTAACTCAGCACACACACACACTCAGACATGTATATAACTCAGCTCAACACACACAGTTCAGAGATGTATATAACTTAGCTCAACACACACAGTTCAGAGATGTATATAACTCCAGCTCAACACACAGGGTTCAGAGATGTATATAACTCAGCTCAACACACACACAGGGTTCAGAGATGTATATAACTCAGCTCAACACACAGGGTTCAGAGATCTATGTAACTTAGCTCAACACACACAGAGTTCAGAGATGTATATAACTCAGCTCAACACACAGGGTTCAGAGATCTATATAACCCAGCTCAACACACACAGTTCAGACATGTATATAACTCAGCTCAGCACACACACACACACAGGTTCAGAGATCTATATAACCCAGCTCAACACACACACAGTTCAGACATGTATATAACTCAGCTCAACACACACAGTTCAGAGATCTATAACTCAGCTCAACACACACAGTTCAGACATGTATATAACTCAGCTCAACACACACACACAGAGTTCAGAGAACACACACACACACACTGCGTTAGTCTGAGTCTTAGCTTTGACCTCACACACCGCGTTAGTCTGTAGTCAACTTAGCTTTGACCTCACACACACACACACACACACACACACACACACACACACACACACGTTAGTCTGTAGTCAACTTAGCTTTGACCTCACACACACGTTAGTCTGTAGTCAACTTAGCTTTGACCTCACACACACACACACACACACACGTTAGTCTGTAGTCAACTTAGCTTTGACCTCACACACTAACAGAGGAGGAGAGGGAGAGGAGAGGGAGAGGAGGAGAGGAAAGAGGAGGAGAGGAGAGAGGAGGAGAGGAGAGAGGAGGAGAGGAGGAGAGGAGGAGAGAAAGAAAGGGAGAGGAGAGGGAGAGAGGAGGAGAGGAGAGAAAGAAAGGGAGAGGAGGAGAGGGAGAGAGGAGGAGAGGAGGAGAGGAGAGAGGAGGAGAGAAAGAAAGGAGAGGAGAGGGAGAGGAGGAGAGGAGAGAAAGAAAGGGAGAGGAGGAGAGGGAGAGAGGAGGAGAGGAGGAGAGGAGAGAGGAGGAGAGAAAGAAAGGGAGAGGAGGAGAGGAGAGAGGAGGAGAGGAGAGGAGGAGAGGAGTGAGGAGGAGAGGGAGAGGAGGAGAAGGAGAAGAGAGGAGGAGAGGGAGAGGAAGAGAGAAAGAAAGGGAGAGGGAGAGAGGGAGAGGGAGAGAGGAGAGGAAGAGAGGACTGGACTCTGGGGTAGGTAGACTGGTGGGTAGATGGATGCTGAGAGTGTGTCTGTGAGGTACAGAATGTATGTTCTCACTGTTTAGTGTGTGTGTGTGGTGTGTGTGTGTGTGTTACCCATCTGCATAGCGATCTCCCCAATGGCCCACGTGGCATTGTTACACACAGAGATGAACTCTGGGTTCAGATTGAGGCCCAGGATGGGCATGAACTCAGCTACACACACACACACACACACACACGCAGTCACGCGCACAAACACACAGACAGACACACAGACACACACACAGGCATACACAGGGGGTGGGAGAGAGAGGGAGAAAATAATCAGACTGATGCAGTCTTGAGTATATGGCACTTTGGGTCATGAGTTCTAGTAGATCCTTCAGTATTGTCAATTAGAATAGAAAACTGCTCAAGGCACAAATACTCTTCTCTCACAGACACACACACTGTTTTCAGTGGCACAAACATCCACACACACACACACACACTCACCAATGCAGGGCTTGACATGGGGGAAGCAGGCTTTGGTCAGATCTCCAAGCAGCGCAAAAGAGCTCTGTCTGACCTCTGGCATACTGTCCTAAAACACACACACACACAAACTGTTACAAATACAATCAGCAGCAGGAGTAGCTGATCTGATTGGCCAGCGGCTCCCTGGAGCATTCTGATTGGCTGCGTACCTGCATGCACTGGAAGAGCAGGGTCATGATGTTGCTACGGGCGACCAGCTGCTCCACGTGTCCTCCCAAGCCCTCGGCCAATCCGCTGAGCAGGTCCAACGCCACGATCATGAAGTCCTTATCCGGCGCCTCGTACTGATCAGGGTGCTGAGTGTACATCTGCACACACACACAGGTTAACCCTTAGAACCCTAAGCTGTTTTTAGGGCATTTTCACTACCTTTATTCATAAGGATTTATTCTGGTCATTGTAAGTGCCACACACATATTATATATATTGTTTTTTTCAGCAGAGTCTAGGCTATCCGGATCTGCCATCATTTCATGTATTAGTACTAGCATTGATTTTATTTTGATTTTCAAGAATTAAAATATAAAAAATCATATTAAAAAAATTTATATTTTGACCTGTATCTCACCACAGCAAGCTCATATATCTACATGCATTTCATGTGTGTGTAGGGCAGACTGTCCTCGAAAACGGGCAATATAATTGCCATGTTGGAGGGATACTCTGGGGGCTGAGCCATTTACAGAAATATGTGGTGTGTGATTTTATGGAAATAAATGCCATTTTTTTGTAAAAAATTACCATTCTGGCTCCATATCTGTGACACCTAACTGATCTGACCCGACTTGACCCAAGTTTGCCTGTTAGCATGTGTAACTATGGTGTATGCACTCATGATGATTCTCAACTTTTACTGCATTGCCATGAACAAAAGTAAAGGCAAAAAAGGGTGTTTCTTTGTTGAACAAATTGGGATGCAATGTGAGCCTTGAATGGATGCCATGCAGAATTTGCTAGGATCTCAAACCGATTATGAACATGTTTTGCCATAGAGAAAACACACGGATAGCGTTGGATTATAAACATAGTTTGCCACAAAAAAACAGACAAAAACGGGGGTAAGTCCAGCTATATATGAAGTTATTATTTTGCGGTCACTTCGTCATTTTTATAACCCAGAAGGATGTATTTGGTATCAAATGATAGCTATGTGTCTCCTCTTTCATCTAACATACTCATTATTGGCATATATATCCGATCCCGGAACCGCGAGTAATTACTCCGAGTAATGGGTGTGCAGCGTTGGTTTGTGTACATGACGTTAATATTTTGCAATCACTCACTGTTTTTATAAGCCAGAAAGATCGATATCCGTGGTACCAATGGATAGCCCTGTTTCTCCTTTTCATCTGCGATCCAATGGTTCATGAAATAATTCAAACGAGAGTAATGGGTGCGCAGGTGAATGCAGAGAAGTATAGACTTTAAATATGATGCAATTTTATTTAATTTCATGATTTTTTTTTAATTTTTCATACTTGATCGTATTACAGACAAGTGCGTAGTCTCTTTGGAAAGCCCCACTTCTTCTCTGTCATAAAATAAAGGTTTTATCTCGTTGTGATGAACAGTCGCGGAGCAATGTAACAGAGAAGAAAGGGTGTGTTTTTTGACGCACTTTGCGTCAATCGGGTTCTAAGGGTTAACATAAACAGACCCAACACTACAGTCTTGAAGCCCTTATCCAGCACCTCGTTCTGGTCAGTGTATTGCGCGTGTGTCAGAGGGAGTGAGTGTGCGTGCGTGCGCACACACTCCCTCTGACACAAACAGCCACAAGCTCAGAGCATTGGTGTCCACACACACATTCAGGTTTTGAATGTCTGTTAGTAATGCTCATTACATATGTGACTAAGATCAGGCACCAGTAACATGGTCTGGTTAGAGTGTGTGTGTCTCACCATGGCCTGAGCGAGAGTCTTCTGGACCAGAGTGACGTGTGTGTGTGTGTGTCTCACCATGGCCTGAGCGAGCGAGTGTCTCGCCATGGCCTGAGCGAGCGTGTCTCACCATGGCCTGAGCGAGTCTCTTCTGGACCAGACTGACGTGTGTGTGTGTGTGTGTGTCTCACCATGGCCTGAGCGAGGGTCTTCTGCACCAGAGTGACGCAGCGTTGGTACACAGGCTCACAGTACGGCAGGAATCCACTCTGCAGCGCTGTTGCCACCGACGACAGACACTACAAAGTCAACACAGAGATACGCATTTAGAGACGCACCCAGACACACACACTAGAGTCAACACAGAGAGATACACGCTGAGAGATGCACCCAGACACACACACACACACACTAGAGTCAACACAGAGATACGCATTTAGAGACGCACCCAGACACACACTAGAGTCAACACAGAGAAACACGCGTTTAGAGATACAGCCAGACTAGTGTCGCCCGGTGCACCAATACTACAAAAGTATCGCAATAGCCTGAAATTAAATGACATGATCCCTCATTTTATTATCACACACACACACCTCTAGCTGGGGGAAGACAGACATGCACACAGACACACACACACACACACACACAGGTGCTCACCTCTAGCAGGGGGAAAAGGTCCTTGTCCTCGTCCTTCAGCTCGTTCCATTTCTGAATGAGGGGGGGCATCAGCTTCTGGATGTACTCCTGAAACAGAAGAGTGAGTGTGTGAGAGTGTGTGTGTGCACAAAGTGATGTCCAACTGAGTCTGTGAGTGTCCCTATGGCGTCGTAGAGGGGGTGTGTGCGCATGTCCCAGCTGGTTGAGGTGATGTCCGACTGTGTCTGCGAGGGTTCCAATGACGAGGGTGTGTGTGTGTGTGCGCGTGTACCGGCTGGTTAAGGTGATGTCCGACGGAATCTGCAAGGGTTCCTATGGCGTCGTAGAGGATGAGCAGGTTCTTGTGCTGGTACTTGCTGAAGGCGAAGACCAGTGTGTCCAGGATGAAGGCCAGATAGGGAACCAGCTCCGTGCAGGCTTCCTCCTCCAGCGTAGCAAACGCACTGAGAGAGGGGGGGGGGAGAGAGAGAGAGAGAGAGAGAGAGTTATGAGCTTATGAGGCATGAGTTATGAAGCACCCCAGTGGTGGACCAGTAGATAATATGTACAGCATTATCAAGTCACATTACAATGTTGTCATCATCTCCACAACACAAACACACGGCCTCCTGCACCCTCTTGTTGCCGTCGAGGATGCGTTTGAGCACACACACACACAGACACACAGGCATTTTTACAGGCCTGATAATTGCGACACACAGACCTGCTAGCACACAGACACAGACACAAGCACGCACACACAGACACACGCACACAGACACACCCACACACACCTGCAGGCGGCCTCCTGCACCCTCTTGTTGCCGTCGAGGATGCGTTTGAGCAGCTCGGTCATTAGGGGCTTCAGGTACTGGTCGGGCGGCTGGCTGACCACCCAGTGGGCGTAGCGGCTCAGCGTCCAGCAGGCGATGGAGCGCACCAGTGCCTTCTTATCCGACAGGCACTGCACCAGGTGGGGGATCAGCTCGGGCAGGTACGCGATCATACCCTGCATACAGCCTGGAGACGACAGGAGAGGAGAGTGAGTGACCAGCTGCCTAGAGAGGAGACGAGAGGGTGAGTGACCAGCAGCATCTTATGTCCTGCATACAGCAAACACTGTCTACGGTTGTTTTTGACTTAAGTCTTGCACTACAACATACATTGAATTTAAAATAAGTAATGCTTTAGCAGAAAATAGTCCTAATGAATAATTATTATTATGACCAGAGGAAATTCTTGCTGATTGTCACATACAGCTGTAATATTTTTCCGAGGCTACAGCACTGAAGCGCCAAATGCGTTCTTCTCCACCACGTTAAAAGACACAATCTTTCATTAGTTATAGGACCAGAACATCTCCATCTCACTGTGCGCTGAATGTGTTTCACTAATTCACGGATTGAGATAAATGCAGAGACCAAATTTCCCCTCACGGGATCAAAAGAGTATATATACTTATCTTTCACTGTAAGGCTTGTATGTCATTTGGCAAAAGCCCCAGACAGCAGCGGAGTGGACATCGGGATGCGTTATTTGTACAAGTCGTTTGCTGCACCATCCGGCCGCCTGGACTGTGCAATCGCAGCCTCTCACTTTCACTTCCACTCCTCTAGTCGGCCGATAAGAACGTGGAATGGCATGTGTAGCCCATGAGGTTGCTAGCCTACAGATTAGCCTACTGAAGATTTTAGAGGAGTGACCGCTATTGTAATCCTATGTAGCTTGTTTGCTAGGCCCAGCGAAGGCTGGCCATGTGGAATATTCTGCTGGTTGGTGCACACGCAAGTGTTCAGATTGGTTGTCTGTCCATCTTTTACGAGGATTTCACTGGAGCAGGTCTTGTACACAACTTTGGTAGCCCGTGTCTCTTAGCTGTCCACTGTTGTGTCATTTTGTGTAGAAAATGATACATTTATTTCTGTATAGACATATGGTAATTAGTGTTTACAAATCGGCATTACCGTTCATCGCGATGTTTTACAGTACACATCGCCAAATGGCAATTAAGGGGACATGGCCCCACCCTACTTTTTATCCCACAGATGGCGGATCAGGTTTTTATTTGCTCTTTAAGGACACTACTTTTTGTGTATCCATGTTGGGGTAGGAATCAGTCAGCTTTCTTGTGTATACATCACTAATGGCAAAGAGACTTTAAACAAAATGTTCATAGTAGGGGTGTGTGTGCGTGTCAGACAACAGGTGGAGGATCTTAGTCACGCTAGGGATCTGAACTGGGTCAACACACACAGACAAATAATTTCCCAAAAACACACACACACACACACACACACACACAAATAATGTCCTCTAAAAAAAAAACATTTGGCACACATTTGGTCAAGCCAGATTAACAGCCAAAGCCAGACAGCCACACACACGACGCTAATCATCTACCCCACTCAAATACACCACAGTTCAGTAAGAGGTGTGTGCGTGCGCGTGTATGCGTGTGTCCTCACCCTCTGCGATGGCGCCGAGCACCAGGATGCCGGACTCCTTGATGACCCAGTCGGGGTGGAACAGCAGGCCCTTCAGCAGGGGCAGCAGGTGGGGCAACAGGTCGTCACGGAACACGTTAGCCAGAACGTCCAGAGCGGCCGCAGAACACTTCCCTGCCCACGGAGAGAGAAGTTTTTAATGACTTCGTCAAAGCCTTCTCCACCAAGGTTAACACAAGTGGTGTGTGAAAGCCCAGGATCAGACAGTATGAATACTTCAAGCATCACGGACACTCAAGGAAGGAAGTTTGTCGTCACATCCAAAGCAACTGGCCAATTAAAACACATTTACCTATTTATCTCCACACACACAGTTTACAGCTAAAGGGAGAAATGATTGGTCAGTGTGTGTGTGCGAGACTCACGTAGGTTCCATTTGGAGAGTGTCATTACTTGTGCGTGTGTGTGTGACTAACGTAGGTTCCATTTGGAGCGTCATTACTTGTGCATGTGTGCGTGTGTGAGACTAACGTAGGTTCCAGTCGGAGAGTGTGTCGTCATCGTCGTCGTCGTCCTCGTCGATGTCCTCTCCCTCCTCTCCCTCCCCCCCCTCGTGCTGCAGAGTGACCGTGCGGGACTTGTGGAAACGAGGCTTGATGTCCTGCTCGCTGTCCGGTACGGCCTCATCCTCCTCCACGTCGCCCTGACACAGCAGAGAGGGAACAACGTTTTCATCGAGAACAGAAACACAGAAACACACACACACACACACACACACCACCTCGTCCTCCTCCACTTCAGCATGGTGGCTGCAATGTGATAGAATTCTAATTAAGAACAGAAACACATCAGCCCCCCCCCCCAAGTATTGGATCAGCAGCTAATACATTAGGGGTCGACCAATTATTGGCCTGGCCGATTATTAGGGCCGATATTTAGCATTTTTATAATAATCGGTATCGGTCATTTTTTCCACCGATAAGCCGATACTGAAATGGATAAAGAACTTAAATCCGCTTACTTTGTCTGAAAAGTGTCTCTCCTCCCTGCATTTGCTACTCTGTGGTCGAGCATTGTCCCGCCCACTACACCGCCTGATTTGTTAGTTAACACTTAATGCAAACCAATCAGGATCGAAGACTGAACACAGAGAAAGTTTAGGATTCTCACTGAGGCAGAGTGTAGATGGGCTTCAGCTGTACGGAGCTATTTTTTCGGCAGGTAAGGAAGGTACCTTACATTGCTGAAGTTGCAATGAATCACAATCATCTACACTGAAGTTACAAAAACACCACCACTTTGGGCGCATTGTCTCTTTGATCCGGATCAATAAGTAAAAGCACCCACTTCCATTTTAGCGAATTCCCGATTGATGCACGTTAGTGAGTTTAGCCTAGGCTACTAGTTAGCCTAGAAACTCGGGTGCTGCGCGTCAGGAGTTCTTTGCCTCTGCCTCGTTATTCACAATTATTGGACGGGACACCTCGGCTGACGTTTTCCCTTAGACCTACATAGTAGACAAGTCCTAAATATGCGATAGCGAACGTCAAAAAGTCTAGTTGCTCCTTTTTGAAACGGACTGTCAGAAAAAGACTAGGCTACAGGCACCCAGGGCCAGCCCGTAATTTAATTCGACCTGAAGTAGGTTAGCCTAAATCGCGGCCTGAGCTGGCTATTAACATGCTTTTTAGGCTCACCAAAGTGTAGCCTACACATGGACACAAACTGCATGCTTAAATAGTCTAAGAACTATTTTTAAAATGGTTTTGTTAAACTATGCATCAAATTCAAGTCTCTAATGCTTGCCTACAAAGTAGTCTCCGGTTCTGCTCCCACCTACTTGAATGCCCTCATACAGACTTACACTACCTCCAGACCGCTCGCTCCCTCAGACTAACGACGCTCTAGCTCTACCACCCCGGTGCGCTCAAGCCAATCCAAACTTTTCTCATCTGTTGTTCCTCAAGGTGGAACACACTGCCAGTTCCTACAAGGGCAGGGACATCCTTTTCCACTTTCAAAAAAACTCCTGAAGACCCAGCTCTTTAGAGAACATCTACTCTCATAGCAAACACTTACAACAAGTCTTACTGATCCTAGCACTCACCAGCCGTTTTAAACTGACAAGTAACTGTTAAAATACAGCACTCACCGACGCACTTATTCTTACTGTACTCTAATGTGTTTTTTTAAACTGTCCTAAAATTGTGAGAATTGTTCTAAAACTTACTGTTTACCATGTTGTTAGTCGCTTTGGTTAAAAAAGCGTCAGCCAAATGTAATGTAATGTATTCAACCGTAACACTTGCCATCACGCATGCACCTCTTCCTCTCCCTCTCTCGTGCACTCACACACACGATGGCAAAGCATCCTCTTTGTGACAGGTCCCTTAACAAGCACATAGCCCATTGTGTAGGCCTAGTCTATGAAAATAATTGCCATCACTCAGTTCTTGGATTAATATCCTACACAGGATTTACATGTGATGCAAGTTGAGAGACAATTGTATATCAAAAGAAAAGTTTGCATAATTAAATGCTTTTGAGTGAATTTTTTGCAGCATATCGCCTTTACTATCTACCCCCCTTTTTGACAACTGACATATCGGTTTTACATATCGGTTATCGGCCTCCTGTTTTGGTAATAATTGATATCGGTATCGGCCCTGAAAAAAACATATCGGTCGATCCCTATAATACATTTAGCACATCACAGACACTCAGGACAAAACAATCAATCAGTCATCTCCACAACAGGACACACACAAACCTTGAGTAAGATGATGTCGATCTCCGAATACTTCATACCGTTGACCAGTATGGGCGTTAGTCTGGAGAGGGGACACAACGGTCAGCTTCACACACACACACACACCGTCTCGGCTACAGACCCACACACAGGGGCCATGTGTGTTCAAGCAACTACGCAGCGCACCATCATAAGACACCATACACAGATATAGAACAATACAGATCCATACGTTAAGAGATACATATAGATCCATACATGCATACACTACATGGTGTACATATTTTTCACTACAGTCCCAATCACACCCCCCCCACATACACACACACAGTAGAGCAGGGTCTCTGGATCAGGCAGTATGAATACTAAAACCATCAGTGATAGTCTCAGCTCAGTGAGTTCTACATCATCTCCAGAGACACACACACACAGCACTAGGTGTACAGAGAGCACATCCACACACACACACACAGCACTAGGTGTACAGAGAGCACCTTCTCACACTCACACACACACCTCACTGCACCAGGTGTCCAGAGAGCACCTTCTCACACACACACACACACACACACACACACACCACACAAAACACACACACACACAGCACTAGGTGTACAGAGAGCACATCAACACACACACAGCACTAAGTGTACAGAGAGCACATCAACACACACACAAACACACACACACACACACACACACTACTTACTGCGCGAGGTGTCCTGCGAGCGCGTCTTTGCAGATGGGCTGTTCCGCCAGCGTGAGCCAGAACTCACACGCCTCCAGCGACACGTTCTCATCAGGGTCCTGGGTACGCTGCAGCATGTACTGAACACACACACACACACACTTACTTAAGACCTAGTGCGGAACATCGGAATGTATTTAAGCCTTTTTCAGGCCTTCAATTCATATCTGATTATGACTTTAGAAGACCCTGCGGAAACCCTGCGGAAACCCTGCGGAGACCCTGCGGAAACCCTGCGGAAACCCTGCTTTTGGTTGTTTTTTTTACCAGTTTCAAGCCCAAGCGTTACATTTTTGACCGTTTCTGATTGCATTCCATTACAGGGATGTTGTACAAAACACACTTGTGAAGTGATTGCATTACAAAACACCCTCACTACTGGGCATGTGTGTTGGCTGACGTGGAAGAGCAGCGCAGTAAGGGCCGTGCTCATGCCGCTATCAGTTTGGCTCGCACTGCTAGAGTTGTATGCGCGAACGTGACATAATTGCCTGGCCAGGAGCCTGTGGCTCATCTAAACAAGCTACGGGATGATTTACACTTGCATTCATATTCCAGATTCATCACACTTACAATTTTAATTTCAACAAGTGATGTGCGTGCGCTATCGTGTTTTTTTCGAGCCATGAGGGGCGGTCGGCTAGCAGTAGTCGGCTAGCCGTAGCAGGCTTGTTATTGTTAGCTACATTAGCCTCTTTAGCAAACCAGTTCGAAAACAAATGTTACTTTTCTATTGCACACAGAGCAAGACTGGGCAATGCATAAATTGGTGACCGGATTAAAGCAGTGTATGAGCATTTAAAAATCGACATTAAATCGACCAACACAGTACAAATACATCTCAACTTCAGGAATTATGGGGGCAGCCATCTTTGTTTTCAACTCGTACATTCAGCTTGGCGCACACTCAGGAGCCCCGACCTAAAGGGGCGTGTCTCGGTGATGACCTAAAGGGGGCGTGTCTGTGAAACATCACGAGATCTACACTTTCCAACTCGGGCGGGGGATTTCCGATACAAATGGATAGACCCATTATTGGCCAATGTGCAGTAAGGGGCATGCTGATTGGCCAATGTGCAAGCGCAGGGCAGTAAGGAGGGTGCTAATTGGCCCGTGTGCAGGCACAGGGCAGTGAGAAGGGTGCTGATTGGCCTACATGCAGGCGCAGGGTAGTGAGGAGGGTGCCGATTGGCCTACATGCAGGAGCAGGGTAGTGAGGAGGGTGCTGATTGGCCCATGTGCAGGGCAGTGAGGAGGGTGCTGATTGGCTGGCTCACCTGGATGATGCTGTGCATGTGCGGTATGAGGCGGTCGATGCGGACCTCCAGCAGCATGACAAGCGCCCGACACACGTTCTTCCTGACCTCCGAGTCCTCGTCTGTGGCCAGCGCAAACAGGCTCTGCACAGAGGGGGACAACGACATTATAGGACTTACCACAGTGTTAACGCACACACACTGACACGGACACGGACACAGACAGACACTGACACAGACAGAGACAGACAGACACTGACGGTGTCTCTGGATCAGCCAGTATGAATACTAAACTATCATTAAAAGTCAGCAGTGATTTCTACATCATCTCCAGAGAAACAAGGCTCCACACTCCACTGTGTGTGTGTGTTCTCTCACCTCTATGAAGGTGTCAATGTTGTCCATCAGAGCCTGTGCTCTGCCAATGATGAACTGATTCACACAGGCAATGGCATGAGACCTGAGAGGGAAAGAGACCAACAAACAAACACACGTTAGAAAGGAAAGGGAGACGCGCACGCACACACTGAGGACACGGTCATCACCTCCACAACTGTTACAGGACTTTCACACACAATCTTGGAAGTTAGGGATCATGATATTGAGCAGTCAGTTGATCGCATCACACACACCTGATCTTGGGGCTGCAGTGCTTGAAGAACTGTAGGAACTTGGGAATCATGATGTTGAGCGGCCGGTTGAGGGCATCACTGTCCAGCAGCTCAGAAGAGTCCTCACAGATCTTCTGCAGCCCAAACTTAACCCTGGGAGAGAGAGGGAGAGAGAGAGAGAGAGAGAGAGAGAGAGAGAGAGAGAGAGAGAGAGAGAGAGAGAGAGAGAGAGAGAGAGAGAGAGAGAGAGAGAGAGAGAGAGAGAGAGAGAGAGAGAGAGAGAGAGAGATTTTTAATGACCTCATCAAAGCCTTTTCCAACAAGGTGAGAATGAGTCGTGTGTGAAAGGCCAGGATCAGACAGTATGAATACTTCAAGCATCACAGACAGTCAAGGAAGGAAGTTGTCGTCACCGCCAAAGCAAGTGGCCAATTAAAATGCATTTACCCACACACACAGGTGTACCTCGCAGGTGTTGTAGTCCTCAGAGTTGAGCAGGGTGCAGAGCTACACACACACGCGCACGCACACACACACACACACACAGGTGTACCTCGCAGGTGTTATAGTCCTCAGAGTTGAGCAGGGTGCAGAGCTGAGGCAGCAGCTCAGGCCACGTCTGCAGCTCCCCTTTGGATGCGATGGTGGTGATCAGGATGCCTGGACCACACAGAGATGGAGGGAGAGAGAGTGGGGGGTGGATGGAGGGAGGGAGGGAGGGAGACGAGGAGGAAAGATAGTCAGTTGTGCATTTGTTGAGTGTATTCCTGTCCTTTCACTGACAACACACAGCAGCCCACAAGCAATGCACCCCCCACACACACACACACAGAGTAGTGAAGGGACTCTGGATCAGCCAGTATGAATACTACAACCATCACTAACAGTCAGCAGTGATTTCTACATCATCTCCAGAGACACACACACACACAATCATATCACCACTCGGTCAAACCGAGTGTGTGCTACCAATACCGGTGTGCGCATGGCATGTATATGTGTGTGTGTGTATATATATGTGGGTGGGTGTGTGTGTATATATGTGGGTGGGGTGTGTGTGTGTGTGTGTCTGTATGTATGTATGTATGTATGTATATGTGGGTGTGTGTATATATATATATATGGGTGGGTGGGTGTGTGTGTGTGTGTGTGTGTGTGTGTGTATATGTATATATATATATATAAATGGGTGTGTGTGTCTCACCGATGGTGGCGCGGATGAGGGGGGAGGGGTCCCCGATGCTGTTGAGACATTCCTGCTTGATGAAGTCGGCCACGGCAGGAGGGAAGTTCTGGTAGTGGGCCTTCACATTATTCTTTAGGATCAGACCACTCAGAGAACGAGTGGGCTCATCTGAGAGAGAGAGAGAGAGAGAGAGAGAGATCCAGTTTAAGACAGTGCCAGACAGTCATTCCTGCCCCTGAGAACTCCAGTGTGTGTGTGTGTGTGTATATATAGGAGGTGCCCTACCTTCAGTTTTAAGTCTGGTGAGCACGAAGATCAGGTAGTTGTTGAAGTCCGGAAACTGGTTCAGTTGTTCTAGTTTCTAAGTGTCCAGTTGAGGAAAGAACCAACACCAATACAAACACACACACTCTGCCACACCCATATTCATACATATACACAAAGCGGGCATCACACACACACACACACTAAATCATTGACACACAGCCAACAAAAAGCCAACAAGCTCACTCTCGCGAAGGACACAGTCTTTATAGCGTATAAACCCTCAATCTAACAGGCTACAGATACGTATGTTTTGGTGTTGGTTTTTTCTCATGGATTAGCCTACCATTTTGAAAGTTTGAAAACTGTTGAAAAAGAGGCAAAATGTTGATCAACTAGCCTACAAGCTGAAATGTGGTAGCCTAATGGATGGAATTGTAGACTACACAAAATCGGGGGCTTCTCCTCAAGGACATTTTTTTTAATTCTGGCAGCTAATTGGACATCCATACCACACACTGCATGCGTGACACAAACACTAACAACTTGGACATCATAATAAATGAGGATACCCATAAATAAATCTGCACTGATAAGATGTTTCATTGACAGAAATCAATTTTGTGTGTGTGTGGGCTATCATCTAGAAACTAAAGTCTTTCTAAGCAGCCCATCAGTGGTTCTGAAAGCTGCTGTAACCTAATGGTTGTGCTTTACAGTTAGTGAGTCTGGCCATGCGAGCATGCCGTCTTCACCTGCTGATCCAGTAATATATTCACCTTTAGCTTCGCTGGTCAAAACGTGTGTCATATTCATAGCATGTAAGCCTTGTCTGCATTACACTGCAATCTATACATTAACAAATTGAATGCGGTCGCTCTATGCGTAAGTGCCCAGTTGCCCTAATGGTTAATCCAGCCCTGTGTGGAGGGAGCTTCATGTGGAGCGAGAAGGACTACCTTGCGTTCTTGCTCACTCTCACACACACACGTTAGGGGGAGGATACTTGGTTCTTGCTCTCTCTCTCTCACACACACACACACACAAACACGTTAGGGGGAGGATACTTGTTGCACTGCTCTTTGTGTGGCTGTGTTTGGGGACTGGGAGTCTTTCAAGAGCTGCAAGACCTGCTGGAGGCCCTGTTCATCTGGCTGCCATTCCATCCTGCACACACACACACACACACACACACAGGGGGGAAACATGTCAGTACAGCATTCTAAAAACATTTTGTGGTGCACACATACAAACACCGGCTGCTGGAGTGCTGCATTCTAAACTATTCCATTCACACAGAGCTCAAAATACTCAATTTGTCCACAGATACTAAAAAGTGCCGGTGTTATTCTGAGAAGAAAATGCAATGAAACGTAGACAAGTAGAAGCCCAAGTACTGTTAGGTCACTGCTGCGTCCTGCTACTAGCAAACCGCATATCGTGACCGTATTATTCGGCGAAGAGAAATTAGGACATGTGGAACAGCAGCAAAGAGCCCTTGGCCACTACAGCGTTCGGCTACTAGCCAACTGCTATCAGGACTCCAGACTGCGACCAAAATGGTGGCATTTTGCGACCAAAATTTAAGAGTGTGCAACTGAATTTTACGTCCAGTCACACATGTGCGGCCAGAAAATGGGTCAGGTTTTTTTTCTTCCCCTGTTGAACGTGGAAGGGGCGCGCCAATAAATCTGTCATCTGTGGCAGGCCAATGAGTGAGGAGGATAGGGAATGGCCTCTAAGTGGCTAATGTGTGGAGGACGAGGGTCCTAGAGATAATCGAGCGTGCGTAAACGTCCGTGGGAAGGAGACAGGTATCACAACCTGCTACGTGCGTCTGAACATTGAGCAAGCAAACTATTGACTCGTTCTTCCAAGCTGCGGCTAGTGTGCTAGTACCAGAGTCTACGGTGTCACAGTTGGATGATGATTCAGAGTCAGAGGTTAATGTGGTGAAAAAAGCCCGAACCCACCATTTGCGAGGAAGACTGGCTGCGAGAATTCAGCTGGTTGAGGTAGGCTACTGTAAGGAGACAAACTCCATGAAACGCGAATGTTGCAGTCGCTACCCTAGAACTGTGGGGAACACAAAGTTTGCAGACAGTGCAGGCACTTCACAGTTTAAACCCAATACACTAGTTTAACACAATCTTAGCCTCAAGGAGAGTATGCAGTGACATGTTAAAAAAAGTGTACAATAAAATGTGACACTGAATTTGAAACCGCACATAGTAATATCTGCATCTATTATCAAAGTGTGCAGGGTGGGAATTTCACGGCGGCCGGACGGCCATGCCATGGCCCCTTGCGTTGGCCGTGATGCCCCTCTGAAGGGCACTGTGGCCTTGGTGCCCCCTTTTTTCAATATTATGCTTTGCGTCCAACTAGCGATTTTTATTTAGCCTATGGCCTGTCAAATTAAGCTTAGCATTCACAGCGCAAATTAATTTAGTCTTTTACGCACTGGAGAAAGCAAGTGCCTCTAAATTCACCCATTCTTTACTGACCTACTCGCAAAGTAGCCTACTCATCACATGTATCACATCACACAAAAGAGCTTTTTTTCAGCTTTTAAACGATGTTAGCTGCTAGTTGTTGTGGTAAACGGTTCGCAAGAAAGGTAACTTTAATTAGTCATATTACATTTTGTGCCCATCTCCATACCCATTCATCTCTTCACAAAATGTTGTGTTATATTTTAGTGTTATAGAAACTTAAATATGTTTCTTAAAATCTATGCTTTTATAGATATTCTAAAACCTTCAAAAGGTGGGACCCCTCAAATACATGACAACCCATATATCAGAATAAACAGCAGACCTTACCGAACACAAAGGTCAAGGAGTAATCCAGTTTTAAATTTGCAGCAATGTGTACATGCATGTCTCCAACTTTGGGCTTTAGGTTTCACAGTATATTTAAATTGTCATGTCAATACATGATTTCATAACAGATATCCGAAAATATTAAAATCAGAGGATATACAGCTGCCTAAGAGTTTGTCAGAGTAACCTTAATGATCACAAAATCCTAAGCATGCATAGGCTATTTGAGTTTCTTAAAGCTGAACTGTGCTTAAATTGTTCAATAGGCCTACATGATTTCCTAACAGGCCAAATAGAAAATAAATGTTAAAAATATCCTAGATATCTGTAAATATCTAAATTAGTTCTATGATTTACAGTTCTATGTAATATGTCATGTTTTATGTTTTTGTACTGTTTCGTACAGTGATGCAAGTCTACTGATGTGAATAGACTATATATATAAAACTCATCATTGTTATGTAGCCTACTGTATAGTTAACTTTGGCCTTTGTGCCCCCACCAAAATATGCCCAACTGAAGGCCAAGTGGCCTTGCCCCTAAAATTATGAAATTCCATGCCTGAAAGTATGCATGAGTAATACAGTGGAAATGTGAATATTTGGTTAGCATGTTGATTTACGGCGTGTGCCCCTAAATGTTCTAGTTGCGCCCCCAACATTCCCAGTTGCGCGCCACTGTGCTCCTCGTGAAAAAAGTTAGTCAGGGGCCCTGTGTTGTGTCCGCTTTTCTAGCTACGCAGTGACAGCAACGCACATGGCTACGCATGCACAGCCTGGGCACATCGCGACGCTAGATGCAGAGGCTCGCCCGCGAACCAGGAGCTGTGACACTAAAGTTTGACCAGGACACACAAACTCTGCAACATTCGGCGATCTCGTACAATATCGCCAGTCTGCCGGCTTCGGGGCCAGACCGGCGAATCGGATCGAGGGGGAAACGAGGTCATGTGTGCTCCATACACCAGTAACAAAATCTCTCAGTGACCCGGCTTAGCGTGCCTAATCCGCCCCCCCTACCCCCACCGGGCCAGCCGGCTACCTGCCGCGACCTTAACGTTGACAATGTTCATCTAGACTCGTGAGACAATAACAAACAATAAATACAGACACTAAAAGATCATTAACTTGAGGCATCACTGAATGAAGTCACTAAATTGAGACACAGAAACGCTCAGTATCGATTACAAAAGTCAAGACCAAGACCATGCGATTTAGCCATTAGCTGGGCTAGCTTTGGGAGAGCAATGTGTAGGCTAAAGGCTTGGTGTGACCGTTAGCCAATTAGCTAGTTAGCCAGAAAAGTTAGCCAACAGACTTTGCTAAAACTGGTTTGTCCAGAACAGTGGGAGGCAAACAGATTTGAAAAGCATGAAGGAGTTTTCAAAAGTCACCGAAAACTAACTCGAGGTATATTAGCTTTCTGGTGATCTATCGTCGGCTATTACACAATCCAGGTCGAATGCTAACGGAACAACATGAATGTCGGCTAGCAACGTTAACGTTAGGCCACGAGTTCATGGCTCGAGTCAATGAAGATTTGCCGGGCCAAACATGGCCTCATCATGTAAACGTTGCATTCCATTAAGCGAACAAGTTTTCTCACTAAAGAACTTTGGAGAAACTATCATTATTTGAACGTAACTATTCGAAACATGGCGTGATTTTTGAATAACGCCATCAACTTGTGCTTAGATCTATTTACAACTTCCTTAGCTAACAAGGGTTTACGTTAACTGTTACAAAACAGCTAACGTCAACATTAGCTCACAAACTTATTTCGCTCATTGCTACTTTCCAAGAATTACATTTATACGTTGTAACAAAGTCAAACACGCACATTAGCTTATCCAGTCAATTCGCTTGCTGGCTAAAGTAATATTAGCAACACAGTCACGATTAATAGCTATGACTTGGTTGTTTGCATGCGGATCCTGCAGCAGTACATGGGCTAGCGAGCTAGGTGTGCTAAATTGCTAGCATAGACGGTACGAGACCATAGACAGTAAAAGACTAGTTAACACAAGTTGTTAGCTAGCCTTAGTCGCTAGCTAGCAAAGTGAAACTTTTACACCCAACTTAAACGTGAATGCAAGTCCATATATATCCGTACCTTGTTGTGTTCTTGTTTTATAGGGCCAGCAACCAAACGTTTTATGAACCGGATCGTGCGTATGATTATAATAAATCGGTGGAGCCGTTCCAGCCAAGTTCTCGTGTTCACGCACGGCTCCCTGTCTTCTGAAATGTTGCAACTGCACACGAGTTTTCAACATCAGTAGTGGTTCCTCTAGGCTTCCGTCCCCACTTCATCACTTCATCCAATCAGAACATGTCAGATTCTCCCCCCAAAAAACTAGAAATCACCAAATGGAAAAAGCTACTTCACAACTTTTATTCAAGAGATATAACACGTTTAATAGAAAACATACATTAATAGACAAAATACAATGCAGATAAATGATTTTCTATGTAAAACGTCACATATCAAAAATCTGAGCTTGACATTACAAAATAACTGGGCAGTGGAAAATAATACATTGAAGATCCTTATGGCACTTTCAAGTATTGGATGTTATTAAAAATATAGAATATATGGCAATTGTGCAGTAAACAGTGTTTTTTTCAGATCCTTTCTTAACAGCTAAACATGGAGTATCTGAGAGAAAAAGACGCCTCAGCTATCCGTTCCGAGATTGTGAAACAGCTTAGAGCACCAGCAGCGAAGGTCCTGGGCCTAGCCCAGTGTAAGCCTGAGCCAGGCTTCCTAGGCTGTAATGGGGGCTAGTGAGGACCATGAGGCGCTAATAATACAAAACAAGCTGAAGTTCAAAGGCCACAACTCCAGTTTTCAAGCACAAAAGCATTCAGTCATATGGTGTAAAGTACGCCGCCATAGCCGTGTGGTGTACAGGTGTACAGTACGCCGCCATAGCCGTGTGGTGTACAGGTGTACAGGACGCCACCATAGCCATGTGGTGTACAGGACGCCGCCATAGCCGTGTGGTGTACAGGTGCACAGGTGTACAGGACGCCGCCATAGCCGTGTGGTGTACAGTTGCACAGGTGTACAGGACGCCGCCATAGCCATGTGGTGTACAGGACGCCACCATAGCCGCGTGGTGTACAGGTGCACAATACGCCGCCAAAGTCAGCTGTTGAAGGGTAAATGGACAGCCTGGCTGAGGGTCGGACCTCTTTCTAAGCTCCACTGACTGGGCCCCCTCGCCCGGTCTGGTCCGATCAGCCAACCACACACAGTGTAAGACTCAGTGTCAGCGGGAACGCTGAGGGGTTCTCATGTTCGGTCGGACCTCCTTAAGCTACACTAACTAAGCGGACCCCTCATCCCCGACCAGTCAAGCGGACCCCTCACCCCTTACCAGTGATACCAGTGATCCAGTGACAGTTGGTCTGGTCAATCAATCACTGGTCAACCAATCACTGGTCAACCCAGTGGTCAACACCCGGTGCTCAATACCCAGTGCCTACAGTAAGGTTCTGTTTCAGAGGAAACGCTGAAAGGTGCAAATCTTCCTGAAAACCCTCCTGTGTGTCAATGTCTTCCCTGAGGCTACATTTACACGTGGCCGGCTATTTTCATAAACGGCTCTAAAGCGAACGACAAGCTCAAGCCCACGTTAGCCAATCAGAATCCCAAAAATAGCAACAACAGCAACAAATCAGTTCCTCTTTGTCTTTTAAACTGTATTTGCAATTGCAAACAGACAAAAAGAGTTTGCACCAACATAAATGCAACTGCCACTCTGAATGCATCCATGATCACCATAGCCAAATTAAAATTTAGGCTAAACACAGGTTGTACTTTTGGTGCATAGGCCTAATGTGACGTTGGCTGCCTAAACCTCCGTTTTTGTCAGTTTACATGTAAACGTGCAACCGAAATTTTCCAAAATCTCCACTCTAGCGGGAGTTTTTAAAAACTCTGTTTGCATCTAAAATATAAGCATCTAGAAAAATATCACCATTTGCATCTAAAATATAAGCATCTAGAAAAATATCACCGGTTGCATCGTTTTCATTCGTAAACACCACCTGAGCTAGTTTGGAATCTGAGGAACGGCTCTCTCTCTGGAAGTTATTTTCTTCTCCAATACCGAGGAACCTGTTTCCCTGAGGGGTTCCCCTCAAGAGAAAACGTTTCCGTGAGAAGTTCTCCTTAGGAGAAAACGTTTCCGTGAGAAGTTCTCGTTCCTTAGGAGAAAAACGAGTCCATGTCCATGCTGTGGCCTCAGAGGCCGGAGGTCAGCGGTGAGGTAGGAGGGGACTTATCGGCCCAAGGAGGAGTTAGCAGTGGGCCACAGGCATGTGTCTCTCGTAGTCCGAGTTGGGCTTCTGGAACAAGTCCCAGCTATCCTCCTCCTCCTCCTCCTCCTCCTCCTCTCTCCACCCATCATAGTCACTTTCCTCCTCCTCCTCTCTCTCTGCACTCCTCAGCTCATCCTCATCCTCCAGCAGATGGCTGTCGCTGTACTCCCCTGTCCTGCAGAAGCCACTGTCTGAGCTCCTTTCCTCCTCCTCCTGCACCTCCTCCTGGTCCTCCTCATCCTGTGGGATGTGGTGCCACTCCTGTTCCGTGTGCGGCCAGTCGTCCGGCCCAGACAGGTGTGTGGTGTCCAGGTGCAGGTGCTCTCTGTTGGGGTAGAAGTGCTCTCTGGGGTCCGGGTAAGGGTAATCTGTGCCGCGTGGCGTGTGCAGACGGTCTTTGGTCTGAAGCCACAGAGGGTCCGTCTTCTCCGGAAGAGGGACGACTTCCAACTGAGAGCCCTTCAAGACAGGCTCGGAGAGAGAGCAGAACTGCACGGGATGCCACAGGTGGTTGAGCTACACACACACACACACACACACACACACACACACACACACACACACACACACACACACACAGGGGACAGGTAACATTCAAGACTTTAATAAAACTGTAACAACTAAACATTACTAGCTTTGCTGTCATCTTAGTCAGCCACACACACACACGCACACACACACACACACCCTCACCTCCTGCAGTAGCTGGCTATGCTTAGGGTCTGGCACATAACCACAGTGGAGGACGCGGGTCTTGTAGATCCAGCTAGAGCACACAAAAAAGACAACAAGTCCTCAGAGAAAGCCCGCCTCTGGGTCACTAAAGGACATACACATATTCACACTCACACTCACAAATAAAGGCTTGGACTATGAATTGGCCTTTTAGTGGCCACTCAGATTGATATGCTTTTTTCACCCCCAGGTACTCAAATTCAGTTGTTTCCCCATGGAGATGTGTCTGACTCTGACATTAAACACAAGCAGAGAAAAAACAGGGGCTTCTAAAAACGTGAGGCACTCAAAGTTAAAAATAAAAACACAGGGCTTCTAAAAACATGGGGCACTCAAAGTTAAAAACACAGGGCTTCTAAAAACGTGAGGCACTCAAAGTTAAAAAAATAAAAACACAGGGCTTCTAAAAAACATGGGGCACTCAAAGTTAAAAACACAGGGCTTCTAAAAACGTGAGGCACTCAAAGTTAAAAATAAAAACACAGGGCTTCTAAAAACATGGGGCACTCAAAGTTAAAAACACAGGGCTTCTAAAAACGTGAGGCACTCAAAGATAAAAATAAAAACACAGGGCTTCTAAAAACATGGGGCACTCAAAGTTAAAAACACAGGGCTTCTAAAAACGTGGAGGCACTCAAAGTTAAAAATAAAAAACACAGGGCTTCTAAAAAACGCGAGGCACTCAAAGTTAAAAACACAGGGCTTCTAAAAAACGTGAGGGCACTCAAAGTTAAAAACACAGGGCTTCTAAAAAAGTGAGGCACTCAAAGTTAAAAATAAAAACACAGGGCTTCTAAAAACATGGGGCACTCAAAGTTAAAAACACAGGGCTTCTAAAAACGTGAGGCACTCAAAGTTAAAAATAAAAACACAGGGCTTCTAAAAACGTGAGGCACTCAAAGTTAAAAACACAGGGCTTCTAAAAACGTGAGGCACTCAAAGTTAAAAATAAAAACACAGGGCTTCTAAAAACATGGGGCACTCAAAGTTAAAAATAATTAAACCTTTCCGGTTGCATCTTTTTCAATGAGTCGTTGCTTAGCTGCCTGCCTTAGCTAAGTGAGGGAGTTAGCTATTTAGCTAAATATAACGTATTATAGCAACAGTATGTACACTATCAATTTCCACCACGCATGGTTAAAGGTATGTACACTATCAATTTCCACCACGCATGGTTAAAGGTATGTACACTATCAATTTCCACCTCGCATGGTTAAAGGTATGTACACTATCAATTTCCACCTCGCATGGTTAAAGGTGCGGTGTGGCGTTTCTCCAAGTGGTCTTTAACACAGCCGCACGTTATATATATAGCTAAATATAACGTATTATAGCAACAGTATGTACACTATCAATTTCCACCTCGCATGGTTAAAGGTGCGGTGTGGCGTTCCGGAGTCTCCAAGTTGTCTTTAACACAGCCGCGCGTGCTCTTCAACTGACTTGCACTGTTTTTAATACAGCGCCACATGTGGTCCGAAGTGATATTACAACAGAGTCGGGCCGACGCTAGCTGGAGGAAACTTTAGCGGATATCTAGGTAACACTGAGCAGAGTCGAGCCGACGCTAGATGGAGGAAACTTTAGCGGATATCTAGGCAACACTGAGCAGAGTCGGACCGATGCTAGCTGGTTTTCATGCTAACTTTAGCAGATATCTGGTGACACTTAGTGGAAACACTTAGCATAGGCGATTATGACATTATGGCAAAACAATTGTTTCTTCACATTCTGTTGATATTTGTAGTTCAGTATTATGGGTGGCACGGTTCATGAAAAAAAATCTGTTCGGTTCGCTTGTCTCGGTTCGGAGCATGTGTGCATCATATGGTTTTGACGGTTCATGGCATGCGTAATGTAGCCTCATACCCATATGTGACCCCAGACAGTTTTTCCCCCTTTCGCGTGAAAGGTGTGCAGTGCTGCGGGTCACGTGTAGAAATGCCGAGTGGGAGCGATAACGTAGGCAGCCCGGAGTTGGAGGGTGCACCAGTGTCGCATAAGTCTGGTGTGGGCGAACATTTTGGATTTAGAAAACGGTAGATAGAACTGTGACTGTGTGCAACACGTAATTATGCTAGTACAGGCCCAGAGTGGCTAATCGAGAGCTTTGGGA
>NC_063210.1:27055116-27057616 GCF_017589495.1 Alosa alosa | reverse complement strand
TCTTGGTATCCTAATTTAAATTTTAGGACTTGAGCAAAGTGTCTTTTGAGCAAAGTGTATTGTACATGAAATAAAGACCCACCAAACTTACCCTGACCCTAACCCTAACCTTGACTTGACCCTGACTTGACCCTAACCCTGACCACAGTAACCCGATGTTTGTGCTTAGAATAGATGAGATTAGTGATTATTATGAGTTAGACTCGTATCCAGGTAGTGATTATTATGAGTTAGACTCTCTAGTTAGTGATTATTATGAGTTAGACTCGTATCTATGTTCCAATATGTATCAAGTATAAGTATATATACTCTTTTGATCCCGTGAGGGAAATTTGGTCTCTGCATTTTATCCCAATCCGTGAATTAGTGAAACACACTCAGCACACAGTGAACACACAGTGAGGTGAAGCACACACTAATCCCAGCACAGTGAGCTGCCTGCTACAACAGCTGCGCTCGGGGAGCAGTGAGGGGTTAGGTGCCTTGCTCAAGGGTACTTCAGCCATGCCTACTGGTCGGGGTTCGAACCGGCAACCCTCCGGTTACAAGTCCGTGCTAACCAGTAGGCCATGCTGCGGCAAACCTGCTGTCCAGGTGTGTGAGTTTTAAACTCACCTGTGTCCAGCGCTGGTGTCCAAGTATCTTGGTGGCGTCACAGCCCTGGCGCATTCCATAATAGCTTGCTCCTGGCCCGGACTCTGGAGCCCAACTCCAAGATACCTCCATGTGTCCATCCACACTCATACTGCTGACAGAGTCAGGAGGAGGAGGCTGGGCTGCAGGAGAGGAGGAGAGGAGAAGAGGAGAGGAGGAGAGGAGAGGAGGAGAGAGTGGAGGTGGAGGGGAGAAGGAGAGAGAGGAGAGGAGAAGAGAGGAGAGGAAAGGAGGAGGAGAGGAGGAGAGAGAGGAGGAGGGGAGGAGAGGGGGAGAGGAGAGAAAGGAGAGGAGGAGAGAGTGGAGGAGGAGGGGGAGGAGGAGGGAGGGAGAAAAAGAAAGGGGAGGAGGGAGGAAAAGAGGGGAGAGGAGAAGGAGGAGGAAAGGAGGAGGAGAGGAGGGAGGGAGGAGAGGGAGGAGGGAGAAAAAAAGGAGAGGAGGAGGGAGGAGAGGAGGGAGGAGAGGAGGGAGGAGAGGGAGGAGGAGAGGAGGGAGGAGAGAGGGAGGAGGAGGGAAAGGAGGAGGAAGGAGGGAGGGAGAGGGAGGGAGGAGGAGAGGGAGGGAGGAGAGGAGGAGAGAAGAAGAGGAGAGGAGAGGAGGAGAGAGGAGAGGAGAGAGAGGAGAGGAGGAGAGAGAGGAGAGGGAGAGGAGGAGAAGGGTTAGAGGAGAGGAGGAGACACAAACCCTTGTTGTTTTTGTTGTCCACAGGAGAGGGGAACGCCCCATCCAAACAATGCAACAAGAGAAAGAACAACTTCAAATGAGGGCAAAGAGAAACGGAACATCTTGTACAGGAAGTGAGAGCGCGCTGTTTGGGCGTCTCCACGGAGACTCACTGATGCTGCTGGGAAGGAAGTGTGTCTTGGGTGACGTGTGTGAGCCCTGAGAGTCAGAGGCTGTTATCCACACGGACACCAGGGCCAGCCGGTCGTAGTGCCGCCGCAGAATGGTCCCGCCACCGCCACTCGCCTTCTCCGACTTGTCCACTTCACTGGACAAACACACACACACACACACACACACACACACACAAACAGACAAACACACACACACACACACACACACACACACACACACACAGACAAACACACACACAGACAAACACACACACACACACACACAGACAAACACACACACAGACACACACAGACAAACACACACACAGACAAACACACACACACACACACACACACACAAACACACACACACACACAGAGACAAACAGACAAACACACAGACACACACACACACACACACACACACACACACACACACACACACACACACACACACACACACACACGCAGCTTGTGCGGTACAAGACGCCTTGACACACACACACACACACACACACACACACACACACACATAAAATGTGAGTGAAATGATCAATGAAGAGTCAGTTTTTTCTGCTTAAGCACATTTTTTGTAACTATGGCTATTTTGCAAAACTCTACACACAAATAGGAAAACCTTTCACAAAATCAATAAAATATTGTAGTTCTCTTGCAAAGCTAACACACCTTGCTTAACTCTTCACACCTTAGTAAAATGTGTTTTTAAGTATCAAACAGTAAACACAAGCCATCACAATAACAAGCACACAATGTGCCAACTACACACTGATGGTATGAATAAAAACACATCTGGCTTTTGCTTTCTCTGTGCACAAGGTAGACTATGTCAGTTTGAGGTCATACTTTTGTCAGAGTTCTGTAAACATACAGGGATCCTTCAAGTATTGGTGTTTATTTACACACATCAAAACAAACACAAGTGTGTTTTTCCAAGTCAAAATACAAAATAGCAATTTCCCTGAGAAAAAAAAAATCAGTCTACATCGTGC
>NC_063210.1:27032616-27047616 GCF_017589495.1 Alosa alosa | reverse complement strand
TTAGGTGGTGTCCGAATGAGTGTGTGGATATGGCTGCATGCTTCGGGCAGATAGTGCAGGCGGTGTCTGTGTGTGTGCGCGCGAGTGTGCGTGCGCACACCACAAGATCTTGTTATTATCGTAGGCCTATGTCACTGTCACAATACAGATAAGCTCATTCACAGGCAGAACAAGTAGCCTACTCTCATAAGCAGACACATCCCAATAAAATGCATTTGAATTTATTTATTTTATTTTACGAGGAAAGTCAACATCCGTGAATACATGCAGAGGAGAACCCTTTATTGAACTGTAACAACGAACACAGGTGTGTGTGTGTGTGGGGGGTGTGTGGGTGTAGATGTTGATGTGGTGGGTGTGGATGGAAGTGTGTGGATGTGGAGGGGAGTGTGTGTGTGTGTGTGTGCATATGTGGATGGACCCTTTATTGAACTGTAATAAGCTGCACAGGTTATGGATGGGAGTATGTGTGTGTGTGTGTGTGTGTGCATATGTGGATGGACCCTTTATTGAACTGTAATAAGCTGCACAGGTTATGGATGGGAGTATGTGTGTGTGTGTGTGTGTGTGTGCATATGTGGATGGACCCTTTATTGAACTGTAATAAGCTGCACAGGTTATACAGATGGAACATTTATACACAGGACAAAAGTGGGTTTAAAAATTTCTGAAACACACAACCACACACACTACCTCTCACAGTAGACTACAACTCAAAACCATCATCATCATCATCATCATCATCACCATCATCATCATCTCACACATTTACATCCAAACCATCCGATCCTAATGTTTCATCCAGGACACACAGCCAAGTGGAGCAGTGGGGAGATGGGGTGTGTGTGTGTGTGTGTGTGTGTGTGTGTGTGTGTGTGTGTGTGTGATGTGTGTGTGATTGTGCATGTGTGTGTGTGTATGCTTGTGTGTGTGTATGTGCTTGTGTATGTGTGTGTGTGTGCATGCGTGTGTGTGTGTGTGTATGCTTGTATTCTTGCGTGCGTGTGTGTGTATGCTTGTGTGTATTTGTGATAGTGTGTGTGTACTGTATGTGTGTGTATGCTTGTATTCGTGTGTGCGCGTGGGTGTGTATGCTTGTGTGTATTTGTGATAGTGTGTGTGTGTGTGTGTGTGTGTGTATGCTTGTATTCGTGCGTGCGTGTGTGTGTGTGTGTGCTTGTGTGTATTTATGATAGTGTGTGTGTATTTGTGATAGTTTGTGTGTGTGTGTGCTTGCGTGTGTGTGTGTGTGTGTATTTGTGATAGTGTGTGTGTGTGTGTGTGTGTGTGTGTGTTCTCAGCAAAGAGAGCTGATCTCGCTCTTGCTGCAGCCCCACTTGCAGCAGGCATTGGACAGCCCCACCACCACGTCCCGCCCCTTCCTGTCTGATGTGCGAAGCGCCTCCAGGATCTCATTGGTGATCAGTGAGCGGGCAGAGCGGGAGAACACGCCCCCCTGATGCCTCCACCAATCCCGCGCAACCTCCTCGCCAGGCTCCGCCCCTGCTGCACCGCCAGCCTGCACCAGCGGAGAGGAGGGAAGTAAGTCGGCGTCGGCCAACCAGCGGTCAGAGGACTGGTCGTCATCAACCGGGTCCAGCGAGTCCTGGAGGAGGTCTACAAGTGCACAACAGACACGTCAACAACAGACACATCAACAACAGACACGTCAACAACAGACACATCAACAACAAACACTGGAGGAGTCTACAGACAACAGACACGTCAACAACAGACATCAAACAACACATGTCAACAGTGTTAAATACACATTAACAAATACACACGTGTTGTGGACAGATCCAACCGGCCCCAGATGGACATTCACAGCTGCCGACACCTTTCTCTAGCAACTCGTATGTGGGGGGCAGACGTGAGGCTACAGTGGGTTAAATGCCCCTCTGCAGTGGGGCTACAGTGGGTTAAATGCCCCTCTGCAGTGGGGCTACAGTGAGTGAAATGCCCCTCTGCAGTGAGTGAAATGCCCCTCTGCAGTGAGTTAAATGCCCCTCTGCAGTGTTAAATACCCCTCTGCAGTGAGGCTACAGTGGGTTAAATGCCCCTCTGTAGGGAGGCTAGTCAGTTAAATGCCCCTCTGTAGTGACTACTGGTATAGCATGGGAGTAGTGGCCCCCATGCCCCTCTACATAGAGCCCAACCTCATGCACCCCCATACCTGCCCCTCTCTACCCTATCCTACCTGTTCTCACCTGTCTCCTCATCTCACCTCCACTGGGAGTGTCCCACACCCTGACCAACCTGTCTACCTGAGTCTCACCTGTGCAGAGCGTCCCACCCCACCTGTCCCACCTGTGACTTACCTGTGCAGAGCGTCTACCTGAGTCTCACCTGTGCAGAGCGTCCCATCCCACCTGTCTACCTGAGACTCACCTGTGCAGGCTCTACCTGAGTGGCACCTGTGCAGGCGTCCCACCCACCTGTCTGCCTGAGTCACACATGCTCCTGGTGGCGTCTCAGCGCGGATGAACTGAAGATGTGTGCCGATGAGCTTCAGACTCCATGACAGGGGTCCATCCAGGGGCTCTCAGGGCGGTAGCCCGCCATCACACACACGGCCAGGGCCAGTAGCATCCACATCCTGGCGGGCTGAACTACAAACTGTGCCAGCGGAGGCAGAACTGCAAACTGTGCCAGCGGTCTTCTTCTCGAGGACGTGGGCGTCGAGCGGAGATCCTGTTTTGTGCTCTACCATTCGTTCGGTCCATCTTATATAGGGGTTCCATGGGCACTCGCAATGTACCCCCTCCACCCGACACACACACACATTACACACACACACACATTTCACACACACACACACACACACACACACACACACACATTACACACACACACACACACACACACATATTTCACACACATTACACACACACACACACGCAAACACACGCACACACACGCACACATCCCCGGGTCGTATCGGCTGTTGATAAGAGTGCGCTGGGAGGATGAGAAGGGTGTGTGTGTGTGGGGGGTGAGACCTTTGTGGGGACAATGGCAACATGAGAGGACTGATTACTGATTAGCGTGGGCAGGTGTGTGTGGGGGGGGGGTCAGAGAGGACGCTAATCTGATCCAAAAAGACATTTCAGACTCCAGCTCCTGGTCAACTGCTGCCTCTGTGTTGTGCCCATCACCGACCCCTGACCCCTGACCGCGCCACTCTCTCCCTCACGGGTCAGCCGTCAAATGACCTCTCACAACCTCCCAGGAACAGCCAAATGAACCTGTGTGTCTGGAGTGCTTTCAGCGTTGGGCTCTCTTAAGTTCTGCAGTAAATGTGTGTGTGAGAGTGTGTGCATGTGTGTGAAACTTAAAGTATTACTCTATGTATGTGTGAGAGTGTGTGCATGTGTGTGAAACTTAAAGTATTACTGTATGTGTGTGTGAGAGTGTGTGCATGTGTGTGAAACTTAAAGTATTACTCTATGTGTGTGTGAGTGTGTGCATGTGTGTGTATGTGTGTGTGTGCATGTGTGTGTGCGACTAACAACATGGTAACAGTTAAGCAATTCTCTCAACAATTTTATGACAGTTTAAAAACGGTAGAGTACAGTAAGAATAAGTGCATCAGTGAGTGCTGTTTTTAAACACTTGAGTGTCAGTTCAAGACGGCTGGTAAGTGCTAGCAATCGTATGTGTGTGTGAGTGTGTGTATGTGTGTGTGAGAGTGTGTGTGTGTGTATGTGTGTGAGAATGTGTGCGTGAGAGTGTGTGTGCCTAATGTCTGATGTGTTTGGGTGGATGAAATAGAATAATATCGAAACCCAAAGTGTAGCTGTGTGTGTGTGTGTGTGTGTGTGTGTGTGTGTGGCGCACCCTCTCCCACTTCCTCACACACACACACACACTGTCTCTCTTCCTATGTGTACTGTTATTTCACCATCATAGCCCAATTCTTAATCTAACTCTTGGCACTCGTCAGACAAACATTGACATCAAAGTCACAGTTTAACTTGAAGCACACCTGGTGAGAAACTCTCCCCCAAAACAGTCTCATGAAGAAACCCTGTGTGGAGCGCAGGAAGCATTTCTTCCTTTTCTAGACGCGGACGGTACGTGTGTGTGAGAGTGTGTGCATGTGTGTGTATGTGTGTGTGAGTGTGTGCAGGAAGCAGTTCTTCCTTTTCTAGATGCGGACGGTACTTCTCTATAAATGTGCAGAAGTGAGAACACAGAAAACACACTCGCGCTTTCTAGCACTTTCTGCTTGGCCCTCGCCCTCAGTGTTTGAGTGTGTGTGTGCTTGTGGACATGTGTGATTAGGTGAGTGTGTGTGTGTATGAGTTTGCATGTGTGTGTGAATACAAAAGGTTGCAACGGGGTTGTGACATTTTCCCTCTGTCCTACAGAGTCAGATAAGCTCTGGGTTGTGTGTGTATGTGCGTGTGTGTGTCTGTGTGTGTGTGTGTGTGTGTGTGTTGGTGGGGGCTCGTCACACTCAGATGACAGCCAGTTCATGAATGCGTAATTGGCCAGGACGGTGAACGCAAACAACACAATTGGGTCAGCTTAAGGTCTGCATGGATATGAGCTGACTATTTCCATGCTGTGCGCACACACACACTCAGATTCATTCATTTGTGGTCAATGACTGACTGACCATCTGGATTTTGGCCAAATGCCAGTATCTGTTAGCCTGACGTCAGAATTTGAGTCTGATGCTCCATTGGGATTGTGATTATGTTTCAACTGATACGGGGGGGGGGGGCCTCTGCACTTAATTGGATAGACATAAACAGCCGGAGCTACGAAACAGCTTACCATGAGCTAGGAAGAACACCTGAACCATTAGTCCGGCTTTCACCAGACCAAGCTCGCCGGCAGATCAGGCACCCAGCCTACTGAACCATCTTTCTTTTCCAAAAATGCCTTAAAGGAACACACCAACTTTTTGGGACTTTAGCTCATTCACCGTATTCCCCAAAGTTTGATAAGTCGATATATACCCTTGTCATCTCCGTGCGCGTAGTTGGATAAGTCAGTCTTACCCACTCACCGCTAACCTAGCTTAGCACAAGTGCCTTGAAGTGGCCGGCTTCATTAGTGGCCGGCTTCATTTTTCAGTCAGTCTGCAGTCAAACCGCATGGAAATATACTGTATGCATTTTATGTGTAACCATGGAAATATACTGTATGCATTTGATGTGTAACCATGGAAATATACTGTATGCATTTGATGTGTAACCATGGAAATATACTGTATGCATTTGATGTGTAACCGCATGAAAATATACTGTATGCATTTGATGTGTAAACGGGGTCTTAGAAGCCATCTGTCTACCTACAGCGTTTTTGTTGTAAACAAAATCAGCCGAAGCGTGCTCAGATGACGTGATAGATGAGGCATTGTTGCTCATCTGTCCATCATCGTACAAAGCCCAATCTGATCGGTCCATTATCGTACAAAGGCATCATCGTACAAAGCCCAATCTGATTGGTCCATCATCGTACAAAGCCCAATCTGATTGGTCCAAACAGCTCTGGTTCCCACAACGGAACAATTCCAGACCAAATTTCCCTCTCAATTCCAGACCAAAATTCCAATTCCTTCCATCCTCATAGTAGGCCATATATTTTGATGGCCGATGGTAAGCTACTTTTGCTAGTGATACGGAGCATTTTTAGCGGCCCATGAAACATGGAGTGAAACGGCATTTACCTGCTTAGCTTCTCTGTGCAGACCCAGATAACAACTTCCTTTGGGCCGGATCCGCATGAAAGCCTTTAGATCCGTCTGTAACAGACATAATGGTACCTGTGGGCCAGATCTGCTGAGCAATGTTGTTGTTTTCACCGGTTTCAGCTCTACTATGTTGTTGTTTTCACCGGTTTCAGCGGCCCCGTATGGCATATGATAAGCAGATCTGGACCAGGTCAGTTACGCAGAGCAGATCTGGACCAGGTCAGTTACGCAGAGTATCTCACGGAGCTGGGCCAGTGTTAGCCACTATTGGCACCAGATCCGTCAATCAGACCAATTATGGACCGGTGTTCGTTTGGACGTTGGATCGAATCCATTATGCAGGTGTATTTCCGTCCCAGAGGGGAGGCATCACTAACTATTTAGAGTATTAACTAAGTATAAAGAAGAAAGATATATAACAATTGAATCAATAGATTGAGAGAAGCGGGTGTGTAAGAGCAGAGTGTGTAAATGCAGTGTGGCAAGCCCATGTGTGTGTGTGTTTAATATGTATTCAGGGTGCAGATGACTTGAGGAAAGAAACTCCACCTCTCTGTTTTAGCCCAGTGAGGACAGAGACGTCTGCCTGACTCCTCCTCTCTGTTTTAGCCCAATAGAGACGTCTGCCTGACTCCTCCACCTCTCTGTTTTAGCCCAATGAGAACAGACGTCTGCCTGGCCTCAGCGGTTTGAACACTCCATGGTCAGGATGTGAACTGTTCCTTTAAAATATTACTGGCCCTTGTTTTGCTCTTGCTGTGTATATCCTGCAGGGTAGAGAGAGGTGCTCTGATGGTGCTTCATCCAAATGTTGGGAGGCGCTGGTTTTTTACACGAGCCCTCCATATTTACCACTTAATCCAGGGATATCCAACATTTTTTCCCCTGAGAGCTACTTTGACAAGATGGACATGGCCGAGAGCTTTTATGCTAATAGTAGTGTAACAGAGTTAAAAATGTAGTGTATTGTTATATATGATTTTCGCCAAAGTAAAACAGCCTTGTTTAATAGTTGTGAATGGGAGCCACCCTTGGCCATATGGTGTACTGCAGATCTGCTGCGTGTAGTCTTGTGTTGCTTCCCTACCCGATCAGAGTAGCCGTATGCTTTTGATCTGATGCTGTACGTGGTACACCGAAGCCTGAAGGCAATGTTTTGATTTATTTTCTTAAAGGAAAATAAAAAGGAAGAAAAATTCAACATTTCGCCTCTGTCCCCCTGATGCTTGACCACCGTTACAGTAGCACATAGGCCTATTCACATAGCTGATCTCCACCCAAAACCACTGAATAAGATGTGTATGCTTCTTAAAGGTTCCTTTCAACTCATTACCTTCTCTCCGTAGACTGTGAATTTGATTCCATAGGAATTTTAACATGTTTCCCAAGTGACTGGGTTATCAGATTTATAAACATCTTCCTCAAACCTTTTGGAGAGCTACTTAGAAACAGATGGGAAGTGTGTGTGTGTGTGTGTGTGTGTGTGTGTGGGGGGTTATGAACATCTTCCTCAAACCTTTTGGAGAGCTACATAGAAACAGGTGGGAAGCTACTGGTACCTGTTTGTGACCCCTGACTTAATCCATCAGTTCCAGTTCAATCTAGTAAAGTTCAATCTAGTATATAGACTATAAATCAGGCTATTATAAAATTTGGAATTTGATCATGAATGTTACTGCTGGTGGTATTCTTTAACGTCACCCGTAGAAGTTCACTTTATGAGCCTTCTGTTCAGCATGTCATTGACACACACATCTAAGACATTCCTGGCAACAAGTCGACATTGCAGTAACAGCATCTGAAGATGCGTGAAAAATATCAATTTTCTTACATTTCCCTTTCTCTTCTGTGTGTCACTTTTACACTGGCGAATCACTGGGCTACTAATATCTAATTTACTGGCGAATCACTGGGCTACTAATATCTAATTCACTTGCTAAAACATTGGGCTGCTAATATCTTTCACTTGCTAAACATTGGGCTGCTAATATCTAATTCACTGGCTAAACATTGGGCTGCTAATATCTAATTCACTTGCTAAAACATTGGGCTGCTAATATCTTTCACTTGCTAAACATTGGGCTGCTAATATCTAATTCACTGGCTAAACATTGGGCTGCTAATATCTAATTCACTTGCTAAAACATTGGGCTGCTAATATCTTTCACTTGCTAAACATTGGGCTGCTAATATCTAATTCACTGGCTAAACATTGGGCTGCTAATATCTAATTCCAGTATAATCCAAAAACCACAGGCAGCCAATGTAAAACATTCCAGCATGTTGTATTGAATGACAGTAAGTAAGGTCATTGGGTTGCAAATGCCAGGGCAGTTTTTTGATCCCATTAGTTTCTACATCGTCCTGGAATGCTTGCTAGGTAGGGATTGTTCTATGATTGCAATCCTCACATTAGCATGCAAGAGAAACGTTTTACACAAACAACATAAGAGGACTTAAGTCAGATAATACACAGATATTGCAAATAAAGTTGTCTCTTACATTTAGTGGACACTTAACCAGTAGCCTAGGGCCTAGGCTATATGCCAACAGGCAAAATTGTGTCATGGTAACAACTAATCCAAAAAAGAGACTGTTTATTTTGAGGTGAACCACGTGAACATTAATATTTATTTCAATAAAACTGCAGTGACAGGAGGGCAATAGGCATTCACGACATACAGAACTAGCTCAGATGTAGCGAAACAGGATAGCCCAAAATAAACTGACAGAATGAACCAACCTATGAAGAAGCTATTTTGTAACCACAGTCATTCTGTTAGAGCCACTCACAGGGCTTCAGGAGGCGGGACCTAGAGCGGGTGGGTAGCAACAGTTGCCCCGGTGAGGAAGAAGCGCCATAGCCACGGTAGTCCTGGCGACAAGAACCCAGCAACGAGAGTCAACAACAACAACAGCCTGAAACCTTGAAAAAATAAAAAACCCAATATACCAGTTGGGAATTTTCTCGGAATAAGAGGTGAAATCTTAAATAATTACGTAATCAGACATTTTACGTTTCAGAAGAAAATGTCTGTAAGGATTGCTGTTGTTTTATCGTCATATGCGTTCGTAGCCATTAACAGCCAATGGGCTAGGTAGCAAGCTAGCTATCACTAGCTTCCTCTGTCAGAATCACTATAAGGCTCACTGGCCATCTGTCTAGCTTGGTTCGAATAATCGTCTGACTTGATGTTTCAGTCTTTCTAAAATCAGGCTGTTGTTATGACGATGCCAAATGCACGATAGGCTGTACAAAATGGCGGGGATGATGCTAGCTTGCTACTATACGCGAAACTAGCCGCTGCTTGCACCTCATATTGTATCTGATTTCCAGCTAATAACCAGCTAGCCAACTATCTGGCGACATTTTTCAATCAGTCTGTCTTTTCGGCCTAACAGCAGTATGTGCGCGAATGGAATCTCGACGATATGTCATGTATCTATAATGTACTTGCAGTCACTAGATGAAATTGTTCTAACGTTATCTGCGAGGTTGGTTAACGTTACCTCGCCTGTCATCACAGAACTGAAAAGGTTAGCATGCTAGCTATGATAGCGAGCATACCTATAGCTGTTGTTACTTTCCTTATCGGTGTACCACCTACACCGCTATCATTTGTCGTCGGCTGTCCATACCAGGTGTAATGTTGGATTGATGCTCTTGTGAATTACCACTAACGTTAGCTTTCTGAAGTGCCGTGCGTGAGTGACAGTTCAGTTTCCCAACCTCAGCGTTAGCAAGGAAGCCTGGCCGCTAACGTCACCTGACGTTAAGCCCATTTAATTCGATCTACCTCGCTGTCTCGCCAAGTAATGCAACTAATCGTAGTTATTGATCGTAGCTGTTATCAGTATGAGCGTATCTAGCGTGCTGCATCCGTGGTCTGTCCCTATGCAGTCATCTGCGCGTTCTCATTTGGGGGAAGAGGCCCTTGTGTAAGGGAAGGAGGGGCGGCCATTTGTTGTGGTATGGTTACTAGGCAAAGCTTCCTAGGCTGGGAAGGGGGCGTAGCCCGTCTGGGTTGCGTGACACTTTGATAACAATTATTGGCCAGTTTTTGTTTTAGTCTTTTCTGTAATAGTCACAAATTATTTCATGGATAGCAAAATGCAGTAGGATTTCTTGCTTAGAACTATCATCTGGTTTCTAATGTAGATTTATTGGACTGGCAAATTGAGAAAGTCACCAGATCAGACAGACGAAGTGAGAATAAGCTGTTGATGACGTGACTGATTGTGGACTCCTCTCTCATTATGATCACGTGGAAGACACCAGTAGTCTTCTCCCTCTCCTGTTGCCCATAGAGGTATTCCATTCCTAAAGGCCAGTGCCGTCCCTCAACAGTTATGATAATAATAATAGTAGGCTACTAATAATAAGCTTTATTTGATAGAGAGAAAAGAAAGAGAAGAAAAAGAAATGTTTTAATAATACAAACAAACAAACAAACAAATCAGTAAATAAAACATCAGAGATTTAGAGTTAAGCAAAAATGAGATTTCACAAGAGATAGAAACCATAACACATACATCACAATTAATGTAGCGAAAATAGGAAGACCCTGTAAATAGCACAAGCAGTTTTGACTCCTCTGCACTCTCATGTGTGTGTGATTATTGTGCGTTCCATTTGTACATGCTGATGGCTTGTGACAACTCATAACTTGTGAAATGACATAACTTCCTTGTCGTAAGAACTCACCGTGAACTGAGGGTCCTTTGACTTACCATATTGGACAAATGGATCGCACCATTATCTGAAGGCAGACAAATGGATCGCACCATTATCTGAAGGCAGGCCTGTGGTCAGATTTGAGAAACTGAGTACCAAGGCTTTTCTCCCGCCTTCTCTTTCTGGTTCTCCACTGACTGACCTATAGCCAGCAGGAGGCTCGCCAGGCTGCTAACTGACATATCAAACGTCCAGCTCAAGTGCAATAGGAATATGTAGGCCTATGTGGAGCCCAGCCAGGCTGCTAACGAACATATCAAACGTCCAGCTCAAGCGCAATAGGAATATGTAGGCCTATGTGGAGCCCAGCCATATTTTATAGGCTCATCATTTTCCACCCTTGGTATTTCCCATGAAAAAAATACATAGATAGACAGACAGATAGATAGATAGATAGATAGATAAATAGATAGGTTTAGATAGATACATAAAACATAGATTCATGCATACTGAATCTCAAGGGCAATCTTGGCACTTCCCTGTTTGCAATGTGTATATTGTGTGTGTATGTGTGTAATGTGTTTATGGGTTCTCCCTGATGGTGTCCTATTAGCCACTCCAGCCTACGTGTGTGTGTGTGTGTGTATGTACATGTTTGTGTCTGCTTGTGTTTGTGTGTGTTTATAACGTGTTTATGGTTTCTCCTCCCCAGGGTTGAGTCTGGGTTCTCCTGATGGCCACTCAAGCCTATGTGTGTGTGTGTGTGTGTGTGTGTGTGTGTGTGTGTGTGTGTGTGTGTGTGTGTGTATAACTTGTTTATGGTTTCTCCTCCCCAGGGTTGAGTCTGGGTTCTCCTGATGGCCACTCAAGCCTATGTGTGTGTGTGTGTGTGTGTGTGTGTGTGTGTGTGTGTGTGTGTGTGTGTATAACTTGTTTATGGTTTCTCTTCCCCAGGGTTGAGTCTGGGTTCTCCTGATGGCCACTCAAGCCTATGTGGGAGAGCTGCAGCCATCCTCCCAACCCCAGGGGGGCAGTGTGAGCGTGGTGGCAGGCCAGCCGGCGACCACCGCCACCGCGCCACCGCAGTTCCTGGCCGAGATCCCGGCCACGGTCGTCACGGCTACCGCCACACCCTCCGCTGACCAGACCACGCCCCCGGTGACACAGACCACTCCCACTCAGGCCCAGAACTCCCCTGTGGCGGCCCCGCCCACCCAGACACAGTACGTCGCCACGGAGATCCAGAGCTCGCCTACCCAGACCAACGCCCAGAGCACGCCGCAGTATATCGTCGTCACGGTGACCGGTAAGGAGCAGGGCAGGGCAGTGAGGATGGGCTGAGTGGCCACAAGTAGAGAAAGCCTTCAGCGAGCAATCGTTCACTAAAATAGTTCTGTCATTACCGAGCAATCGTTAAATAAAATAGTTCTGTCAATAGTTCTGTCATTACCGAGCAATCGTTAAATAAAATAGTTCTGTCATTACCGAGCAATCGTTAAATAAAATAGTTCTGTCATTACCGAGCCATCGTTTACTAAAATATTTGTGTCATTACCGAGCCATCGTTTACTGTCTTTCCCTCTTCTTTGTCTAACTCTGCTCTCTTCTTTTCTCTCTATCCATCTCTACCTCCTTCTCCCGTTCTCCGCTCCTCTTCTTTCTTCCAGAAGGTTCTCTCCACTCCAGTGACTCGGTATCGGACTCCAGTCCTCCTCCTGCTGTGGTCCAGACCGGAGTGCCCACACAGGTGGTACAGCAAGTACAGGCCGGTCAGCAGGTAATGCGCACGCACGCACGCACGCACGCACGCACACACACGCATACACGCACGCACGCACACAAGCACGCACACACACAGACAAACACACAGACACATGCACGCACACACACAGACACATGCATGCACACACGCACACACATGCACACAGACACATGCACGCACGCACAAACACATGCACACAGACACAAATGCGCGCACTTACGTACACACGCACACAGACATGTGCATATGTACACATACAGTGCATAATTGCCTCTAAATGCAAACCAAGAAACCCTCTAAACAATGAAGCTCAGTGCACACTTGTCACATTATCAGTGCAATTAAATGAAGCTCAATGCACACTTGCCACATTATCAGTGCAACTAAATGAAGCTCAATGCACACTTGTCACATTATCAGTGCAACTAAATGAAGCTCAATGCACACTTGCCACATTATCAGTGCAACTAAATGAAGCTCAATGCACACTTGTCACATTATCAGTGCAACTAAATGAAGCTCAATGCACACTTGCCACATTATCAGTGCAACTAAATGAAGCTCAATGCACACTTGCCACATTATCAGTGCAACTAAATGATAGATAGATAGATAGATAGATAGATAGATAGATACTTTATTGATCCCCAAGGGGAAATTCAAAAATGCAAGCAGCTGCTGTAGGTTTGTGACTCTACTGAGTACTGAGCAACAAGGGGCAGCAGAGTGGGGCAGTAGAACACCAAGGGGCAGCAGAGTGGGGCAGTAGAACACCAAGGGGCAGCAGAGTGGGGGAAAGCTGGACTATAGGCCAGTGTAAAGCAGCCAATAAAGACAGAGGTGATATAGGAAACATGAGCCAAGATAGATGCTGATCTGTTGGGGAATAGCTGGATTAGCTGGGGTGTAGATGTAGTTTAGGTTCATATATAGAACAGATGTAGGGCTATATGGATTAGCTGGGGTGTAGATGTAGTTTAGGTTCATATATAGAACAGATGTAGGGCTATATGGATTATCTGGGGTGTAGATGTAGTTTAGGTTCATATATAGAACAGATGTAGGGCTATATGGATTAGCTGGGGTGTAGATGTAGTTTAGGTTCATATATAGAACAGATGTAGGGCTATATGGATTAGCTGGGGTGTAGATGTAGTTTAGGTTCATGAACAGATGTAGGGCTATATGGATTAGCTGGGGTGTAGATGTAGTTCAGGTTCATATATAGAACAGATGTAGGGCTATATGGATTAGCTGGGGTGTAGATGTAGTTTAGGTTCATATATAGAACAGATGTAGGGCTATATGGATTAGCTGGGGTGTAGATGTAGTTTAGGTTCATGAACAGATGTAGGGCTATATGGATTAGCTGGGGTGTAGTTTAGGCTGTCTCAAGGCTTGTTGTCTCTGACCAGGCGTTTCAGATTGCTAAAATGGAGCCCTTAGTCCAGGTTAATGCATAGAATCTGTGGGTCAGCCGTGGCCTACTGGTTAGGGCATTGGGCTTGTAGCCGGTTCAATCCCCAACCAGTAGGAAAAATGTGGTCAGGGGAAGTGGTTGAGCACTGCTCTCCCATGCCCACATCCACGGCTGAAGTGCCCTTGAGCAAGGCACCTGACCCCTCACTGCTCTCCCATGCCCACATCCACGGCTGAAGTGCCCTTGAGCAAGGCACCTGACCCCTCACTGCTCTCCCATGCCCACATCCACGGCTGAAGTGCCCTTGAGCAAGGCACCTGACCCCTCACTGCTCCCCGAGCGCCACTGTAGCAAGGCAGCTCACTGCTCCGGATTAGTTAGCCCTTCATCTCACTGTGTGTTCACTGTGTGCTGAGTGTGTTTCACTAATTCACAGTTGGGATAAATGCAGAGACCAAATTCCTCATATATGCAAGTATACTTGGCCCATAAACCTGGTTTAATTAATCAAGGTTAATGTTTAGAACAGATGTAGTCTATCTTTACGAGTATGTATTAGAGACCAGATGTAGGTTAATGTAGCCTAGGTTAATGCATAGAACAGATGTGATCTAGGTTAATTTATAGAGTAGATGTAGTCTAGTTTAATGTATAGAGCAGATGAGGTCCTATAGAGCAGATGTGGTCTAGTTTAATGTATAGAGAGCAGATGTGGTCTAGTTTAATGTGTAGAGAGCAGATGTGGTCTAGTTTAATGTATAGAGAGCAGATGTGGTCTAGTTTAATGTGTAGAGAGCAGATGTGGTCTAGTTTAATGTATAGAGCAGATGAGGTCCTATAGAGCAGATGTGGTCTAGTTTAATGTATAGAGAGCAGATGTGGTCTAGTTTAATGTATAGAGAGCAGTTTAATGTATATAGAGCAGATGTGGTCTAGATGTGGTCTAGTTTAATGTATATAGAGCAGATGTGGTCTAGTTTAATGTATAGAGCAGATGAGGTCCTATAGAGCAGATGAGGTCCTTTAGAGCAGATGAGGTCCTATAGAGCAGATGAGTTCCTATAGAGCACATGAGGTCCTATAGAGCACATGAGGTCCTATAGAGCAGATGAGGTCTAGTTTAATGTATAGAGCAGATGAGGTCCTATAGAGCACATGAGGTATAGAGCAGATGAGGTCCTATAGAGCACATGAGGTCCGGGTTAATGTATATGGTGCTGAGTGGCTGGAGAGCAGGTGCACCGCAGCAGCAGTGGTCAGTGAGAGGAGGTAGATGTGGTGGGTCCCTCCTGAGAGCAGCAGCAGTGGTCAGTGAGAGGAGGTAGATGTGGTGGGTCCCTCCTGAGAGCAGCAGCAGTGGTCAGTGAGAGGAGGTAGATGTGGTGGGTCCCTCCTGAGAGCAGCAGCAGAGGTCACTGCGATGTGGACACGTGGGG
>NC_063210.1:27017616-27022616 GCF_017589495.1 Alosa alosa | reverse complement strand
CTCAGGATCTTAATCATGTGACTAAATTAGGAAATGGATTTTGCTTCCTTAACTCATTGAGTGCCAAAACTTAATATTACGTTTTTTAGCTTTTTTAATTATTATTATGAAACTAGACACTCTAACACACCTTATATGTGATTTTGGGAACTCTGTGATGAATAGAAATTAAATATATGGACGATCAAAAACTCATGAAAACGCAATAATCTGGACATTTTATCTGACATTTAATCTTAAAACTCTGGTTTTTGATGGTTGCTGCTTTGGGTTGAATCAGTGACACATAGCCTGGCGAAGCCAGACCCACATTAAAATGTGTTAGCAGTGCTCAGTCCGGGGCGGGATAATCAGTTGTCTTTCAAATTCCTCTGCACGCAATAGGATATTGTTTTCAAGTAGCAGGGAATACAAAGCCAAACCATCAATCATTATGTTAAGCCCACCAAACGACTCTATACACGCATTTCAATGCCTGATTAAGTTTCGATTTCTGGTGCTCACAAGCCATTGGAGAGTTGCTAGACAGCCCTGGCAGCAATGTAATTTGCTGCAGCTAAGCAGCGTCCTAGATTTCTAGGCTAAGACACATGCACGCCAGGTCAAAACCAGGCCATTTTCGTGGGTTTATCACTAGGTGGCAGTCTTTCCAGGCCCCGCTAGGTCACTTCCTCGAAACTTTACAGGCAACACTTCATATTTCATCAAAGACGCTACATCTCCATTTCTAGAAATAAAACAGGGATTTCATGAAAACTAGCCACTGTTTAGCTTGGGATTTCTTAGGAACAGAGGCATGTAGAAATAAACGGTTTGTACCCACTGAGAGCTTAAAGTCTCACCTTTCAAACAAGCCATGTGTCCATAGCTATAACATAGAATACGCTGTGGCTCTACAAAAATCGTCAACAATGATCAAGATTGCTGGCACTCTGGGTCAAAGCTTCTCCCAAAACAGCACAGCATTCAATGAATTAATAAATGATAATAAATACTCTGCTTTTGCCTAACATCTTAATTGGGGCCTTCAGTTAATCTGGCACCTTAGCATCTGATTGGTTACCCAGTGTTGAATTTAGCCTGGTGTCTTAGCATCTAATAATTTACTCAGTGTTGATTAGCCTGGTGACTTAGCATCTGATCACTTACTCAGTGTTGATTAGCCTGGTGACTTAGCATCTAATAACTTACTCAGTGTTGATTAGCCTGGTGACTTAGCATCTAATAACTTACTCATTGTTGATTAGCCTGGTGGCTTAGCATCTAATAACTTACTCAGTGTTGATTAGCCTGGTGACTTAGCATCTGATCACTTACTCAGTGTTGATTAGCCTGGTGGCTTAAAGGAGAAATCCGGCTGATTTTTACATGGAACTTGATCGCTAGACGTCGCCGAGTACTGTTGATAAAAAAAAAATGACCAAAATCGGTGCTACCAAACTGGAGTAGTGGCCATTGAGCTACAATGCCGGGTCTGGGGGCATCATCTAAACGTGCCTTTTTTGCTTCTTAACAGACTCAAAATGTCATTAAAAGGTCTGAACAATATGAACATGAGTCCTTACGTGACAAAATGATGCATTTTCTACTCATTACATTACATTACATTACATTTAGCAGACACTTCTTGACCAAAGTGACTTACATATACAGTATGTCCAGCTATATTAAGGGGATCACATTGTCCCCGAGCAACTTGGGTTAAGTGCTTGCCAAAGGGCACAACGGTGGAAGCCGGAATTGAACCGACAACTTTCAGGCTACTGCACGCTAGCCCAGCTCCTTAACCACTACACTACCACCACCTACAGGCTACTGCACGCCAGCCCAGCTCCTTAACCACTACACTACCACAATCCCTACCATTAGCTGTGAAGAAACCGGTCCAAATTCGGACGCGAAAACCGGCCCATCACCATACTACTCTGTTTGCCTTTTCCTGCAACAACTGAATTCCCAATGATGCTGAGGGAGCGAAGCCAGTAACGTAGGCATCATTTTGACCGCTTTCCATGTAGTTACATAGTCATTATATGGTCATAAACATTACAGTGCTCAATTACATATTTTTGAGGGGAAATAAACGTAAAGTTTTTTTTTGCAAAGCCGCATTAGCTTCTCGATAACAGAGTTTCTTGGGATTTCCTGGGAAGCGACTGATGGAAACTGAGGTATGTGACAGTACAAACTTTGAATTTAAACAGTTTTGTCACAGCTAATGAGTAGAAAATGCATCGCTTTGTCATGTAAGGACTCCTATTGTACAGACCTTAGCATCTGACCAGTTTCTCAGTGTTGATTTTAGCCTGGTGACTTAGCATCTAACAATCTAATAACACATCAGTGTTGATTAGCTTGATGTCTTATAGTAGTAATCAGGGTATGGGATTCTAGCAGGGTACAGGCTACGGGATTGTAGTTGGTTCAGGTCCTAGAAACCAGATTTTGAGGTGTTGCTGGCCTTTCTATTTAGTATACCTTTCATTTCTTTCTAGCCTAGCATAGCGTTAGCTCTCGCTACAGAGTCATACCACAGCCCATGAGACTTCATTTCCCAGCATACAGTGCGTGTGTACCACATCAGCAGGTCCCAGCTGGCCCATAGCTATCTGAGGCTATGTCCCCATGTTGCAGGGTATTTTTAAATACAAATATTTTAACTTCCGTTAACTATTATAACTTCCAACAGTTTTTGGATTGTGACCTGATATTTCCTCCTTTGTTTAAAATGTTCGGTCAGGTCTCTGGCTGTTTGATTGACATGTCAGGTCTCTGGCTGTTTGATTGACATGATCTCGACAGCCCATAATGCCTGTTTTTGTGTTCCCATGTGGACAGAACTATTTTAACATGCAAAGGAGGGGGTGGGGGGAAATCTGTTTTTAAAAAATACCGGCTACGTGTGGACATAGCCTGAGAGCAACATCCCATAATTTTGATCAGTCTACATGGCATACCCACACTGTAGGCCACGGCACGCATAATCTGTGTGTCTAGTGTGTGTGTGTGTGTGTAGGTGTGTGTTTGTGTTTGTGTTTTTACATTTGTGTGTCCTCATGTTGTACTTATGTGAAAAATGAAAATCAGTGTGTGTGTGTGTGTATTTATATGAATTTGTGTGTTTGCTGGAGTGTACTGCTTTAGTCTGTTAGTGTGTGTGGGATTTGTGTGATTTAGTGTGTGTTTGTGTGAGTTAAGTGTGTGTTTGTTTGAGTTTAGTGTGTGTTTGTGTGAGTTTAGTGTGTGTTTGTGTGAGTTTAGTGTGTGTGTGTCTCCCTGACTGTAGACGGTTATAGTATGTGTTTGACTGTACAGGTATATTGAGCTTTTGAGTCTCTGTGTGTGTGTAGTGCGTCGTCGTCGCGTCGCGCGTCGCGTCGCAAGATAACGTCGCGTCGCGTCTTGCGTGTGTGGTGTGTGTGTGTTGTCAGGTGCAGTGGTTGCTGGATAACTATGAGACTGCTGAAGGCGTGAGTCTGCCACGGTCCACCCTGTACTGCCACTATCTGCTGCACTGCCAGGAGCAGAAGCTGGAGCCCGTCAACGCCGCCTCCTTTGGGAAGCTCATCCGCTCTGTGTTCAACGCCGCGGCGCAGACTTTGGGAACCTGCTTCATCCGCCTGCGCGTTACACCGCGCCGCCTACGCCGACGCTGCGAGACCTGCAGGCACCGCCGTGAGACACACTCACACTACACCGCGCACACACACACACGCACACACACACACACGCACACACACACACACGCACACACACACACACACACACACACGCACACACGCACACACGCACACACACACACACACGCACACACGCACACACACACACACACGCACACACGCACACACGCACACACACACACGCACACACACACACACACGCACACACGCACACACACACACACGCGCACACACACACGCACACACACACACACACGCACACACACACACACACACACACACACACACACACGCACACACACACACACTCACACACACACACACACACACACGCGCACACACACACGCACACACACACACGCGCACACACACACGCGCGCACACACACACGCACACACACACACACGCACACACGCACACACACACACACACGCACCCACCAACAACACACAGCGTCAACGCCGCCTCGCCGGGAAATGTCCACTCGTGTTCATGGAACTACGCACACTGGCATGTGTGTGTGCATGTGTATGTGTGTGTGTGTGTTCGGCTTTAATACCACTACTATGGTCACACACACACACACACACATATCTCGATGAGACCCAGTGGAAACTGGTGTCCTGCTGGTGTGTGTGCGATATGTGTGTGTGTGTGCAAAACTCTAAATACCACTACTACGAACTGCGGATCGTAGCTCATCTCACAGGGACTCGCGGAGACCAGCACCCAGCCTGCATGAGACAGCAGCCCTTTTCCCCAAAGCAGAAGGCGTGTGTGTGTGTATGCGCGACTGCCTACGCTCTGCCTGCGTGGGCGTGGAAATAATGGCAACGCGATAGCTAATGTCATCGTGGTGGTAAAGTAAATGCTGCCTGCGATAACGTGGCGTGCTGTTCATCTCGTGGTGGTAATGCGTGTGTTAACTGTTCATCTACGTGCGTCGTGTGTGTCCTGCTCCTGTTCATCTCGTGCGTGTGCGTGCCGTGTGTTAGCGCGCGTGCCATCTCCGTGCGTGTGTGCGTGCGTGTGTGTTAATATTCATCTAAATGCGTGTGTTAATATGGGCGCGTATTGTGTGCATATACCCAATGTCGTCGTGGCCTGTCGTGCGTGTTTAACGCTTGTTGCCGTGCGATGTGCGTGCGTGTGTGTTAACCAATAACGTGCGTGTGTGTTCATCTAAATGCGTGTGTGCGTGTGTGTGTGTGTACTTATTCATCTCAAATGCGTGCTCATCGCGGTAATATTATGTACTTTATTCTGGCATCGTGCGTCGTGTGTGTTAATAACCTTGTTCATCGTGCGATGACCAATAGC
>NC_063210.1:27010116-27012616 GCF_017589495.1 Alosa alosa | reverse complement strand
ACACACACACAGACACCACACATATGTGTGTGTGTGACTCGTGTCCCCCTGTCCCCAGGTGCCTTAACCCAGGCCATCCGTAACTTTGCCAAGAGCCTGGACAGCTGGCTGACCAACGCCATGATGAACGTGCCCGAGGAGATGGTCCGCATCAAGGTGTGATGTTACTTCCTGCTCGCTCTGCTTCATGTGCTTATGTCTTTTTGGAGTGTGTGTGTGTGTGTATTATGTGTGTGTTGTTGTCTCCTGCAGGTGACATGTGTGTGTGTTTGTCTGTGTGTGTGTGTATGTGTGTGCATGTATAATATCTGTGTTGCTGTCTATGTCCCCCTGCAGGTGATGTGTGTGTCTGTGTGCATGTGCGTGAGTATGTGTGTGTGTGTGTAACCCCCTTCAGGTGATGTGTGTGTGTGCGTGCGTGCGTCAGGGTTGTGCAAAATTCTAGAATTGAATTGAAACAGGCTCTTAAATTCCAATTAAATTCTTAAATTTCACTTGCATTTCAATTAGCAAACAGGAAGCAGAATTGTAATTCGAATTTTCCACAACCCTGGCATGTGTGTCTGGGTATTGATGCAGGTGTATTGTGTGGCGCAATTATTGTGTATGTGTTAGCCTAATGTATGTGTTGCTGTGTGTAACCCCTGCAGGTTGTGGTGTCCAGGTGCAATGTATTTGGCATTTTGATGCATTTGTGTGTGTTATTGTGTGTGTGTGTGTACGTGTGTGTGTAATGTCCAGTTGCTGTGTCTCCGCAGGTGATGTGTATGTGTGTGTGTGTGGCATGTGTGTGTGTCTGTGTGTGTGTGTGTGTGTAATTGTCTGTTTTATTGTGTCTCCCGCGGGTGGCGTGTATTGTGTGTAATGTCTGTTTTGCTGTGTATGTCTCCCCCTGCAGGTGACGTGTATGTGTTTGTGTGTGTGTGTGTTTGTGTAATGTCTGTCCACTATTGTGTATGTCCCCGCAGGTGACGTGTGTGTAATGTATGTGTGTGTGTGTGTAATGTGTGTGTTGCTGTGTCTCCCCCTGCAGGTGACATGTGCGGAATGCGTTTCAGATCGCCTTTCTTGTTACCGCCCCTGAACCACCTGGCCCAGGCAGCCCGCGCAGTCCTGCAGAACACCGCCCAGATCAACCAGATGCTCTCCGACCTCAACCGCGTCGACTTCGCCAACGTGCAGGTCTGCCTGTGTGTGTGTGTGTGTGTGTGTGTGTGTGTAGGAGCAGGCCTCGTGGGTGTGTCGTTGTGAGGATTGTGTTGTCCAGTGATTGGAGCAGGACTTTAAGCTCACTGTGTGTGTGTGTGTGTGTGTGTGTGTGTAGGAGCAGGCCTCGTGGGTGTGTCGTTGTGAGGATCGTGTTGTCCAGCGATTGGAGCAGGACTTTAAGCTCACTCTGCAGCAGCAGAACTCTCTGGAGCAGTGGGCTGCCTGGCTGGATGGTGTTGTCTCCCAGGTCCTAAAGCCCTACCAGTCCACGGCAGCCTTCCCCAAGCAGCCAAGCTCTTCCTGCTCAAATGGTCTTTCTACAGGTGAGGACAACTTCAAGACAGCTGTTCTGCTTACTGAAATATTTACAGTAGGCCCATTCTTAATGCATCGTTTCAGTGTGTTAACGTCAGTGTGTTTCAGTGTGTTAACGTCAGAGTGTATCAGTGTGTTAACGTCAGTGTGTTTCAGTGTTAACGTCGCGGTTAACGCCAGAGTGTTTCAGTGTGTTGACGTCAGTGTGTTTCAGTGTGTTAACGTCAGTGTGTTAACGTCAGAGTGTTTCAGTGTGTTAGCGTCAGACCGTGTTAGTGTGTTAACGTCAGTGTGTTAACGTCAGTGTGTTTCAGTGTGTTGACGTCAGTGTGTTTCAGTGTGTTAACGTCAGTGTGTTAACGTCAGAGTGTTTCAGTGTGTTGACGTCAGTGTGTTTCAGTGTGTTGACGTCAGTGTGTTTCAGTGTGTTAACGTCAGTGTGTTAACGTCAGAGTGTTTCAGTGTGTTGACGTCAGTGTGTTTCAGTGTGTTGACGTCAGTGTGTTAACGTCAGAGGTTTCAGTGTGTTGATCGCCGCAGTGTTAACCGCCGGGTGTTTCAGTGTGTTAACGCCAGCGTGTTAACGTCAAGAGCGTTTCCAGTGTGTTGGACGTCAGTGTGTCAACGCCAGTGTGTTCAGCGTGTTAGGACCGCACAGTCGGGTTAACCGCCGGAGTCCAGTGTGTTAACGCCAGTGTGCGTTAACGCCAGAGTGTTTCAGTGTATTGACGCCGTCAACGTGTGTTACAGTGTCAGAGACCGTTTCAGTGTGTTGACGTCAGTGTGTCAACGTCAGTGTGTTTCAGTGTGTTAGCGTCAGACCGTGTCAGTGTGTTAACGTCAGTGTGTTAACGTCAGTGTGTTAACGTCAGTGTGTTTCAGTGTGTTGACGTCAGTGTGTTAGCGTCAGTGTGTTTCACGTGTGTCAACGTCAGAGTGTTTCAGTGTGTTGACGTCAGTGTGTCGACGTCAGAGT
>NC_063210.1:26992616-27000116 GCF_017589495.1 Alosa alosa | reverse complement strand
CTGAGCTAGCAGGTGTAGGGCTGAGATAGCTCAGCAATACAAAGCAGGTTCCACAAAAACACACTAAACTGGTGTATGAATGACATATGTGTACTACCACCACAGGCCAGCAGAGGGCACTGAGAGAGGTGCACTACCACAGCAGGCCAGCAGAGGGCACTGAGAGGTGCATTAACACAGCAGGCCAGTAGAGGGCATTGAGAGAGGTGCACTACCACAGCAGGCCAGCAGAGGGCACTGAGAGAGGTGCATTACCACAGCAGGCCAGCAGAGGGCATTGAGAGAGTGCATTACCACAGCAGGCCAGTAGAGGTGCATTACCACAGCAGGCCAGTAGAGGGCATTGAGAGAGGTGCATTACCACAGCAGGCCAGGGTGGCCAGTAGTGAGCATGGGAGAGGTGCATTACCACAGCAGGTCAGTAGGGGGAATTGGGTCCATGTTTGCTACTGGTACTGCTGGACTTCAGTTGCAGAGCTGATTCTGAGCTGGATCTAGTAACACACACACACACACACACATGCGCACATACAGTCAGTCAGTCACTCACTCACTCTCAATAGTCAGACAACAACTTTCTCAACAGTCAATTTTACAGTTTTTCATGAAGATATAATGCAGAATAGCACACACACCTCTGCCTTTTTCTTCAGTCTGTTATTTAGTGTGTATGTGTGTATCAAAGGCCAGCAGAATGCACACACACATACACACACACAAACACACACACAAAGGCCTTAAAGTGCGAGAGTGCGTTTGAATGGGATCCTGGTGGAATGACGCTAAAGGGTGTTGAAAAGTGCTGTTGGCTGTTCAATGCTTCACTAAAGGGAAGAGGAGAGATAGACTTCTCTGCTTAGTCTGTCTGCCTCTCCACCCTCTCCATGTCCATGTTTTTTGAGTACTGACTGCCCACTACTGCTTACTACTGTTTTACTACTGTTTTACTAATGTACACAGCCTAATGTTTTCACTACTGTTTTACTGCTACACTGTTTTTCTTGCTATATTAGCACACATGACCAATGGCTTCTGCTACAATACTGAATGGCTATAACCCTATTACCTCAACCTGTTCTTGCACTGACATAGTTTTTTATAGTTTTTATATTACCTTGTCTACATTATACTTTACTCTCCTATTTGTCCATATTATTTATGCTGGTCTCTAGACCTTATTCTTGCACTGTTGGACTACTTTTTGCACCTTCACCATGACACTGACTCTCTTGAGCACCTTACCATGCACACAGAACTACAGGCCAGTCCCGGCCCTGTCACTGCAAGCTAGAGGTCAGTGCAGGACTGATTTTTCAGTCCCGCTCCCGCAATATCCTGTCCCGCTCCTGCCCGGCTCCGCATCAATGAGTCATTTTTTAGTCCCGCTGCCTCCCGATCTGTCATGATGTCCTGGCATGATGTCCATGATGTCCCGCCCCCTTCTAAAGCCAGCATGCAGGAGGGATAGCCTATTCAGCTTTTCTTTCTGTCTCACGAAAGGAGCACACACACCTGAGAAAGAATCCAGATGTCAGTTTCTTGGTTCTGAATGTAGGCTAACAACTGAAGTAGGCCTAGTCTGGTGCCCTCTTCCTCTGTCATGCTTTCAATTTCGAGTTTTGACAATGAGCAGCAGGAACAAATTGAATCCACGTAAACGACAATATAGGCTATAGGCCTGCTATCCGTCAGTTATGCTTAAACCCCGTTTTTTAATGCTGCCTAACAGAACATCCAGCTGAACTATAGTTATGAATAGAGACCGACCGATTTGGCTTTTTCTAAAGCCGATGCCGATACCGATTTTTAGTGGTCGGAGTCAGCCGATGGCTGATGTGACCTGCCGATTTTCTGTTTTCACACCAATCATACATTTTATCAAATACAATTAAAATGTTCTAATTTTAGGTTTATAATGTAGCGATCACACCCTAACATGGCCAGCAAGACATTTGTAAAGGCGGGCAAGTCAGATTAAATAAAAATGATACATTTCAGAATGTTCTGCCATTGTTCTATATTCTACCGCCAAGCTACCCGTTTCTAAAAACTAGATCGATTTTGAGCAATGTCGAAGTGGGGTAAATATAAAAAGCACTACAGAAAGGAGTGGGAGGCTGATGAAGCTTTAAAAACATGGATCGCACCTGTCGCGCAAGATCCGTCCAAGGCACAGTGCAAGTACTGCAGGAGCGAAATACGAGCTCAACTAAGAGATCTCAAAGACCACGCTGAAACAAAGAGACACAAGGCTAGTTGTCTCCCGAGTGTAAATGTTAGCATTAGATCATTCACTAGGCCAACATGCTCTGGAGAGGGTGACATCAATAATAATCAGAAGAGAAGGGAACTTAGAATCGCAACATACGTGGCCTGCCACACGTCAATCAATGCCGTGGACGACCTGTCAGATATCCTAGAGGAGGAATTTGGAGAATTTAAAATGCACCGCACCAAGTGCACGGTCATCATAAAATCAGTGCTGGCCCCTCACTTCAGATCTGAGTTAAAGGACGATATTGGTGAGTCCCCATTCTCCCTTTACTTGGATGAGACCACCGATATATCTGTCAATAAACTGCTGTGCATATGCATTAAATACCGGCCACTAAAACATGGCAAATTTATCAGCTCTTACCTGGGGTTAGTTGAAGTGACATGTGCAAATGCCAGGGGCATCACAGACGCGATCCTCACCTTCATGCAAGAGTATGTTATGGTAGGAAAAAATCACTCCGTGTACACTTTACTCAAAGAAAAACAGCCTGATCTAAACCTTATAAGGTGCGTCTGTCATTCATTGGATATAGTGGCAAACAAGGCCATGGCTCAACTCCCTAGCAATCTAGACTATGATAAGAGAAACCTACAATTGGTTTCTCACTCAGTCAAACATCAATCTGACTACAAAACTCTCTACGAAACTCTAAATGATGGAGCGTGCCCACTAAAAGTACCGTCACCGTCCACTACGCGTTGGTTAGGTGTAGCTGACTGCATCGACCGAATTTTGCAACAGCGAGATGCACTGAAGCTGCACGCAGTCTCGCAGCCAGTGCAGAACACTGCTACTCAGCAAGGCTGTTGAGCGAAATGTACAGTGATCAAGCAAACATACTATACATGAACTTCCTTCGGCCAATCTTGGTGGAAATAAAAACAGTGAACCAGTTCTTTCAATTGGAGACAGGGGACTCACTGGGTGTCTTTCGGGATCTTGAGAGACTTTACTTGTCCACTCTAAAGAGAGTCGCAAAGCCCAGTGTCTTTCGAGTGAATAGCGACTGTCATCTCAGAGAACTAGATCTAAAATCAACTAGCACATACCTCTCCGCCCAAGACGCAGACCACATTTCAAGAGGAGCTCAAAGCGAGCGCATTGACGTCTGAAGTAAAGGAAATGATCTCTCTGCGGTGCTTCGCTTTTATTAAAGAACTGTTGGTGCAATATCAAATGTGCTTACCCCAATCGCTGGCCATGCTGCGGAAACTGGAGCTGCTCTCCCCTAAGTCAGTGATGTCTGTTAACTTATATTTTCCCTCCTTATGTTTGACCATGCGCTGTGTGTTTGTGGGATATGAGGTTGTTGGACCAGTCGCAGGTGAAATGGTAGCTACGGAGTTGCTCTGTACTGAACTGGAATAAAGTCGTTAAAGTTATATAAACGTAGTGTTTATTGAGTCTAACAATGTCCACCATAAACAGACCAAGGGTCAGAGAGTTGCCTATGAACTTTTTTATACTTTGGACTGTCAGCGGAGAAATATCGCATCAGCTGGCTTCTCAAGTGACCAGGCCATTGACACGTTTTGGATGGAGATTGAGGCCTTCAAAGACGCTGGGGGGAATAAGTGTTTTGAAGAACTAGCACTCGGTGCAATTAAATTGCTGTCTCTGCCAATATCCAATTCCCACGTAGAGAGAGCGTTTTCCCAAGTGGCTCTCTTGAAAGATGACAGGAGGAACCGTTTGGGACTGCCACTCCTGTCCAGTCTAATGGAGGTGCGCTCCTAACCTGACCCTCGCCAGATGAATTTCGCTCCGCCTAGCTCCACTCATCCATCTGGAACCGATCCATTGGAATAGTGTTTCAGAAGGCTGGGCCTAATCAAAAAAATGCTTGCATATGATTGAATAAGCCACTTGTGCGTCATCTATTGACGTGCTACTTCAACCACTCACATCGAAGCCAACCCATGACGCTGATAACAGTCGTTGGACGTCCGCAAATTTCAGACCTCCCCGGCAGTTGTTGCTGAGGTTTGATTCTTCAATGTATTAGGCCTAGGCTACGTGTTTTGGTACCTGTTCTTGCAGTATTGATGATGTTAATTTTTATGCATGATGAAAATGTTGTTCTACATTTTACACAACATGCTTTCTGAATACTGACAATGTTTTTCTTAAAGCCTAACAATGTAGGCTATTAGGCTACATTATGTTTACCCGGCAGTTGTTGCGGAAGTTTGATTCTTCAATGTAGGCTATTAGGCCTAGGCTACGTGTTTTGGCAGCTGTTCTTGCGGTATTGATATGATGTTAATTTTTATGCATGATGAAAATGTTGTTCTACATTTTTTTAAAAGCCTAACAATGTATTACATTATGTTTATTCAAAGATTAAATGTTTTTTTTCTGTGACATCGTTGTTGGGCGATTTTTTGCTGAAGTGGGCGGGTTTTCAAACGTGATTGGGCGGAAATCACTCAATCCAATCTGGCAACACTGATAATCGGCGCATTCCCAACGCACTCGCAGCCACAACACTAAGCAACTTTCATTTCTTCTTCAACTCCGATGCAGTTGAAAACGAATGGACATGGGATGACAGTGTTATAAAGCGTTCACATGTTAGATTTGCGTCCTCTTTTTGTTAAATTTTCCATTACTATAGTTTAGTGGTCACCAGGGGTGTGTTTCTCGACAGTGTCGTTGCTAACTAAGTTAGCAACTTACTTGGTTGCAATGCAATTTCCCATAGGCAACCTACTAAGTTGCTAACTGGTTAGCAACAATGCTTTCGAGAAACGGGGTCCAGCATTGATGGGGCTTGCCGGTGCATTCCCAACGCACTTTCGGTAAATGAAGCAACATCACAGATTACAATCATAAGAGAAAATATACGACTTTGGGACACTGGAATGTAAAAATTGATGCCTTACCTGTAGACATTTGACTTGACAGTCAAATCGGCTGGCCGATCGATCGGTCGGTCTCTAGTTATGAACACTACTTTAATCATTTCCATATTTAATTTTACGCACATATTTAATTTGCGGGAGTGCAGTGAATCATCGGTTTGTCTCGCACCCGCGAACGCACCTCTCTCATCCTGCCCGCTCCCGCAAAGAGCTTTCAAAAGTTGTCCCGCGCCGCACTCTTTTGCGTCGGGACCCACGGGTCTACCGTGGGAGTGCAGACCTCTACTACAAGCATCTCATCAGCATTTTTTTTTTTATTTAATTTATATAGTATATTTAGTATTTAGTTTTGTTAGTTTTTCTTATCTTCTACTGTCTCTATTGTACAGTGGAGTTTGGTTATATGTTTATACTTATACTTATATTTACCATTTCTGCTGTAAGTGCATGTTGTGTGTGATGTCTGTATGCTACTGAGACCCTTGAATTTCCCCTTGAGGATCAATAAAGTATCTATCTATCTATCTATCTGGTAGTGTGTGTGTGCTTGTGACATGCATGCATGTGTGTGTGTGTATGTGTGTGTGTGTGAGGATGTGTTTGACTGTGCATGTGTGAATGTTGAATGTGCATGTGTGTGTGCGACATGCAAGATGTGCGTGTGAGTGTGCATGTGTTTTCATACGGGTCTGTGTACGCAGTATGTGTGAGTGTGTGTGTGTGTGTTATTGGAGCAGGCTGAAGAGGTTATTAAGTGAAACCTGCGTCAGCAGGAAAAGGGGCCAGGGGTCTCTCTCTCTCTCACACACACACACACACACACACACAGCACTTATATGATGAGATGGATGGGTGGATGGACCCCTCCCCCTGCCTTCCTTAGGACAATGCTGCATCCCCCAGCTGCTTAATATCTCCAGTTTGGCTCAGGACCTCCCTCTCTCCCTCTCTTCTTCTCTCTCTCTCTCTCTTCTCTCACTCTCTCTTCTTCTCTATCTCTCTTCTGTCTCTCTCACTCTCTCTTCTTCTCTCTCTCTCTTCTGTCTCTCTCACTCTCTCTTCTCTCTCTCTCTTCTGTCTCTCTCACTCTCTCTTCTTCTCTCTCTCTCTTCTGTCTCTCTCACTCTCTCTTCTTCTCTTCTCTCCCTCTCTTCTCTCTCTTCTCTCCCTCTCTTTTTTCTTCTCTCTCTCCTCTCTCAAATTCAAATTCAAATTAGCTTTATTGGCATGGCAAAACAGACATGTACAGATTTAAATAATAATAATACAAATAATGGTAAAATAATAATAATAATAATAATAATAATAATAATAATACTAATTAGGCAAAATAATACAGTGGAATGTAAGAAGGAAAAGGACTCACTTTCTCAATCTTTGACACCCTGTCAGGAATTGTTATCGTAGCACAACTGTGCCCTCCCAACCAATACGGGAGCTGCTATCGTAGCACAACTGTGCCCTCCCAACCAATACGGGAGCTGCTATCGTAGCACAACTGTGCCCTCCCAACCAATACGGGAGCTGGTGTTCATTGGGTAGCATGGGGAATTGGGGAGCAATGTTGCCAATGTGGTCAAAGAATTCTCTCCTAACCAGGGTGTCATTTTTACATTCTGTGAGGAAGTGTAACTCGTCTGCTACTACCCCTTCATGGCATTGTAGACATAGCCTTTCATCTATTGGTTTCCATGTCTGCCTGTGCCGACCCCTCTCAACTTCCAGAGTGTGCTCACTAATTCTGAAGGAAGTTAGAAGTTTCCTTTTTTTATAATCTTTGGTATTTGTTAAATATGGTTCCAATTCATAATTTGTTTTTATTTTTTGATAATAGTTGAATTTGTTTGATTTTTTAATTTTGTCTAGCCAATATTTGTAATATTCATCTTTTGTTAATTTCTCGATATGTTTTAACTTTGCTTGAGACATGTCAGGTGTATTCAAATTCAAATTGTGTTTTGATATAATATAATCAAAAGGATCTCTCTCTGGGTGGGTTCTCCTCTGTAGAAGGGCACTGTGATTACATTCCTCTGGTTTTGAGGACAGTACATGGTAATAGAATTTGCATGCTCTTTTTTGTATATCAACTAATAGTGGATATCTTCCAAGTTCTGCCCTGCATGCAATATTTGTTGCATTCCTGTGTACCCCCAAGATGTTCTTACAGAATTCCAGGTGTAGTGTTTCTGCTGGGCTTTTGTCCCATAGCTCATAATTATTTTGATGTTTTATGCCCCAAATTTCACTACCATATAAGATAATGGGCTTGATAACCGAATCAAAACTCTTTTGCCACAATTTGATAGGGGTGTTGTATCTCTCTCACGCACACACACACACACACTTCATCTTGAA
>NC_063210.1:26970116-26972616 GCF_017589495.1 Alosa alosa | reverse complement strand
CCCTGCACTGTGTTCACCTGACATCATGACTACCCCTGCACACCTGACGTCATGACAACCCCTGCACTGTGTTCACCTGACGCCATGACTACCCCCTGCACTGTGTTCACCTGACGCCATGACTACCCCTGCACACCTGACGTCATGACAACCCCTGCACTGTGTTCACCTGACGTCATGACTACCCCTGCACTGTGTTCACCTGACGTCATGACAACCCCTGCACTGTGTTCACATGACGTCATGACTACCCCTGCACACCTGACGTCATGACAACCCCTGCACTGTGTTCACCTGACGTCATGACTACCCCTGCACTGTGTTCACCTGACGTCATGACTACCCCTGCACTGTGTTCACCTGATGTCATGACTACCCCTGCACACCTGATGTCATGACAACCCCTGCACTGTGTTCACCTGACGTCATGACTACCCCTGCACTGTGTTCACCTGACATCATGACTACCCCTGCACACCTGACGTCATGACAACCCCTGCACTGTGTTCACCTGACGTCATGACTACCCCTGCACTGTGGCATAAAGGAATAAAGTCCAGAAAAGCTCAACTTTCTAAATACCATCGCAAGAACCAATTGCTGTTATGCAAGTGTCCTTTCTGGGCTCTCGACTGGAGAAACTAATCCAAGATGGCCGACAGACTCCCTGATAGTCTTGCATGTACATGTAACTAGTTAGTCTTTGTTCCATATACCCATGTAACTAGTTAGTCTTTAGTCCATATACCCATGTAACTAGTTTGGCTTTGCTTCATATATACAGTCACTGACAAAAGTATTGGCACCCCTTTAGAAATGTTGTTTTTTAAGCAAAATACACACACTTTTGGACTTTTTTTTTAGAAAACAAAGAAACCAGGACCATTTCAATAACTCAACACAACTGAAACAACAATTGGTTTCCCCAAGATTCAACACATAATATCACCAAATGCTGCGGGAAGCGAATACTGTCAAACTGACATGGTCAAAAGTTTTGTCTCTCTCCCTCCCTCCCTCCCCCTCTCTTCCTCTCTCTCCCTCCTCCTCTAACTTTCCCCTCCCTATTCTTTCCATCCCTATCTCTCTCTTTTCTTATTGATTTTACTTCCCTGTTGTTTTACTCCTGTCTGTGGTTTCCTACATTGGAGGGAAGTTAGAGATGAGACCTGTCTATCTCTCTGCAGTTAGGGCTGAGACCTGTCTATCTCTCTGCAGTTAGGGCTCTATCCACAACCAGGAGGTGAAGTCAGGCTCCCAAACTGATATAAGTACGATGTTCTGTCTATTTGGCTAATGATCTCAGCACCATCACAATACACAGCGCTGTCCAAGGTCCTGAAACACTCAATTCAGCACCATCACACGCTATCCAAGGTCCTGAACCACTCAATTCAGTACCATCACACGCTGTCCATGGTCCTGAAACACTCAATTCAGCACCATCACAATACACAGCGCTGTTCAAGGTCCTGAAACACTCAATTCAGCACCATCACACGCTATCCAAGGTCCGAAACCACTCAATCTAGTACCATCACACGCTTTCGTCCATGGTCCTGAACACCCAATTCAGCAACTAATCACACCACAGTGCTGTCCAAGGTACTGAAACAACCAATTCAGCGCCATCACAATACACAGCGCTGTCCAAGGACCTGAACCACTCAATTCAGCACCATCACAATACACAGCACTGTCCAAGGTCCTGAAACACCCAATTCATCACCATCACAATACACAGCGCTGTCCAAGGTCCTGAAATACTCAATTCAGCGCCATCACAATACACAGTGCTGACCAACACACACACACACGCACACACAAATTCAGCCCCGTCACAGTGAAGCATCACAACCAACACTGCTGTCCATGGTACTGAAACACAAGTGCTAAACAGTAGCATTGTGTGGACTTGATGATGGGAAATACTTATGCTGCTTTTGCGATTTTCCAATAGATGCATAAGGTTAAACTTATAACATACTTATATACATGCCAATACATACGTCTGCCATGAAGACTTCATAATAGACTTCACACACGTATCAGGTGATCACACACACACACACAAAGGAATCTAAGGAGACTCCACCCAGACTCACACACAGGCACATAGACTCATACACACATGTGCATGCACATCCATGCACACACACACATACACACACGACACGACACACACCTCAGGGGCAATTGAGTTGTAACTCTTGACCAATGAAGCACCGAGCCCGATGACAGAGAAGAGATGGAGAGAAAAAAAGAGAGAGAGAGAGAGAGAGGGAGGGAGAGGGAAGAGGGAGAGAGGGAGGGAGAGGAGAGAGGGAGAGAGAGAGTGGAGAGAGAGAGAGAGAGGGAGAGAGAGAGAGGGAGAGGAGAGAGGAGAGAGGAGGAGAGAGAGGGAGAGAGAGAGGGGAGAGAGAGAGGGAGAGAGAGAGAGAGAGAGTGTGTGTGTGAGAGAGGGAGAGAGAGAGAGAGGAGGGAAGAGAGAGAGGGGGAG
>NC_063210.1:26960116-26965116 GCF_017589495.1 Alosa alosa | reverse complement strand
GAGAATGAAAAGTGGGTTAGGGCAGAGAAGATCATCCACTAACTGAATCCCTCTGATGGGAAACAGGTTCTGCTGAGGACACTGACACCAATACACAGAACAGAGTGGAGGAGAGGAGAGAGAGAGAGGAGGCGGAGAGGAGAGAGAGGAGGAGAGGACAGGAGAATAGGAGAGCGGAGAGAGAGAAGGAGAGGGGAGGAGAAGAGAGGACAGAAAGGATAGGAATTCAGACAGAAAGACAGAAAAGAGAAAGAAACAAAGCAGGAAATAAGAAAGTGAAGCAGAGCGGAATCAGAGAGAAAAGGACTTTTGAACTGAGCTGAATGGAAAGACTGGGCTGAAGGTTAAGCCAATGAAATTGATAAAATATCCTGAGGGAATAGGTACATATGTGTGTGTGTGTATATAAGTATAGTAGAAGTATATATACGCTTTTACTCGTGAGGGAAATTTAGGCACACACTAATCCCAGCACAGTGAGCTGCCTGCAACAACAGCGGCGCTCGGGGAGCAGTGAGTGGTTAGGTGCCTTGCTCAAGGGCACTTCAGCCGAAAGCCTACGGTCGGGTTTTTAACCAGCAACCCTCCGGTTACAGGTCGAAGTGCTAACCAGCAGTGTGTGTGCGTGTGTTTTATGCGTCGCGTATGCGTGCGTGGTGTGTGTATGTGTGCGTGAGTGTGTGTGTGTGTGCGTGCGTGCGGTGTTTGTGTGTGTATGTATGGGTGTGTGTGTGTGCGTGCAGTGTGTGTGTGTGCGTGCATGTCGTACCTGATGTACACACAGCTGTGTGAAGAGAGCTGCCTGACTCACATCAGTCTGGGATTTGTTTTTTAGATTATTAAAGCCTGGAAGCAATAGCAAATTGTGTGTTTGCTCTGTCTGTTGCAGTGTGTGTGTGTGTGTGTAGGCGTGTATGCATGCGTGTGTGTGTGTATGTGTGTGTGTGTAGGCGTGTATGTTTGCGTGTGTGTGTAGGCGTGTATGCATGAGCGTGTGTGTGTGTGTGTGTGTGCATGCGTGTGTATGAGATAGAGCTGTGTTGACTGAGCTGCTCTGTGTGATTGGCTACCATGGCAGGGTGGATATGATGTTTAATTTCTCCTCCTCGTATGTGTGTGGGAGTGTGGGTATGTGTGAGTGTGTGTGTGTATGTGCGTTTGTGTACGTGTGTGGGAGTGTTGGTGTGTGTGTGTGTGTATGTGTGTGGGAGTGTTGGTTTGTGTGTGCATGTGCGTGTGTGTGTGGGGGAGTGTTGGTGTGTGTGTGTGCATGTGCGCCCTCCAAACGACCTTGGGCTGTGATTAGCTCATCTCCTTTACTGCTGTTAGCATCGTTAGCACCTTTAGCGAGAGAGGAACGCGGGTGTGGGGTGTGTGTGAGTATGAGTGTGCTAGTGTCAGTGTGTGTGTGGGTGCACAGATGTGTGTGTGTGTGTGTGTATGTAGGTGCATAGATGTGTCTATAGGTTCTTAGGTGTGTGTGTGTGTGTGTGTATTGTGTGTATGTAGGTACATAGATGTGTCTATAGGTTCTTAGGTGTGTGTATGTGTATGTATGTGTGTGTGTGTGTGTGTATTTTGTATGTATGTAGGTGCATAGATGTGTCTATAGGTTCTTAGGTGTGTGTGTGACTGGAATTCTTAGTATGCTCCACCTCAGCTGTGCTCACAAACAGAGCTGTCTCAGAAACCACCACCCAAATATACTGTAAATCTCTAATACATGCGCGGGCACACACCCTTACTGTGTCCCACACACTCACTCTCTCGCGCACACAAACACACACACACACACACACAAATATACTGTACATCTCTAATACATGCGCAGGCACACACCCTTTTTGTGCAACAGAATTTGCCAGTCAAGGGGTTACATAAAATAGGTGGTCACATTTTACAAAAATGATAAATATTGATTGATTGATTCTGCTGAAGAATTTGGGCCCCATGACATAAAATACTTTTGGGTCTACCTCTGAAATGCTAGTGGGGTTCCGGGGCATGCCCCCTTGTGGAGAAAAGTTTGAAAAATAACCCCTTAAATGACTTCTGGTGAATTTTGTAGAAACTAGTTGATAAACTGACTTAAAATATATTGCATGCATGGATTATAGCACATTACAATACAGTTTATAAAAACCTACACAGGTTGTTATATGAAACTCATTTCTGGTGCTCATGTAAGATATAATGAGACATTCCCCCCACCTTTTAAACTTCATTTAGAAGAGAATAATTACAGTAACCAATAGGATATGCATTCTTATTGCTTGTTAAGTCCGATGTCACATATTGTTTCTGAGCTCTACAGTTGTTTTATCCAAAAAAGTTTACTAGTGCCGCTATCACAACCTGGTCTACATCACCTCCATTTTAGTGAGGGATAAAAAAACATTGCTAACTCTAACAGAGTAATTAGTGTATCTAGACTACATGATAAAAAACCTCGCTAACACTAAAAGAGTAATTAGTGTACCTGCTACATGATATAATCATCACTAACTCTAACAGAGTAATTAGTGTAGCCGCTACGTGATATAATCATCGCTAACTCTAGCTGCTACATGATATAATAATCGCTCACTCTAACAGGGTAATTAGTGCAGCCGTTACGTGATATAATCACCGCTAACTCTAACAGAGTAATTAGCTATGTGATATAATCATCGCTAACTCTCGCTGCTACATGATATAATCATCGCTAACTCTAACAAACTCTAGCTGCTACATGATATAATCATCGCTAACTCTAACAGTAATTATTGTAGCTGCTACATGATATAATCATCGCTAACTCTAACAGAGTAATTAGTGTAGCCGCTACATGATATAATCATCGCTAACTCTAACAGAGTAATTAGTGTAGCGGCTACATGATATAGTCATCGCTAACTCTAACAGTAATTAGTGTAGCAGCTACATGATTATAATCATCGCTAACTCTAGCCGCTACAGGATATAATCATCGCTAACTCTAACAGAGTAATTAGTGTAGCGGCTACATTATATAGTCATCGCCAGACATGTGGACTCGAGTCACATGACTTGGACTCGAGTCAGACTCGAGTCATGATTTTAATGACTTCAGACTTGACTTGATAAAATTCGCATGACTTTGCACTTTCGACTTGGACTTGAATACTACTATTCACTCAAGACTTGACTCAGACTTTGCCTCTTTGACTTGTGATGACTTGACATGTCTCGAATCAAAACTAAATTTCCTGATCGTGTACCAGTCAACCCAGAGACGCTTTTCCATCACTAAAAAAAAATAAAAAAAAATAGCGGAGACAAGCGGCCAGAGCACAGTTCAGTAGCCTACTGCCACTACCCCCACACGCGTTACGCACTGTGTGTAGGGCACCAAGAGACAGAGGAAGGACCAACATTTAGCCAATCACTAGTAGCTTTACTGCAAACTGATTTGCACTCTTGTTAGAGAACGTTTGTCAAAAAGCACCAACAGCATGTTACATAAAGATAATACTTTTCGAGTCCTCTCCATTAAGATCCAACTTAAACTTATGCTAGCCTACTGCATTTAATTGAGAATTACATCTAAGCACGCATGCGAGAGGGAGAGAAAAACGAATAGGTTCCAGCTGGCTTGTCATTGTTGATGATGATTGATATCTTCTTTTAAATATAAGAAACATATAAAAAGAAATCGTGGAGGCAACAAATACGAGATTAGGAGATTGTGAATTTATCCGGTTCTCACTAGTCTACTATACTGTTATAAACTATGAGATCCAGGTCACTATGACATAGCTGCACTCACTGTGATTTGGAAAGTGGACAAGAATATTATGAAGAGTTGTCTTTGCCTTGTGTAATGGAACTGGTGAGTCTTGAAGTATTAAATAATTTATTTACATGAAGCACATTATATGCCAATTGAAACGCATTCCACTCAGCTACTGTAGCTAGCTGGCTACTGGCTACCAGGCTCATAATTCACTTTTAATTGCAAACAGAAAATGTCAAGCAAGCATCATGTCATACATGCTTCTCTTTCCAAAGGAATGAAAGCTGTTTGTGCCAACTTAATATCATGCTTATCATTGTTAATATTGTGCTATACATGTGGCACAAACAATGTTTGAGTTTGTGGACTAGCCATAGGCTATATTTGAATGGAGCTGGTAAAAAGATCATTATGAGAACATGTGGACAGTGGCACAAATGGGCTTAAAGTGACAGTGCACCATTTACAAATTAGATAAACAGCATCAAATGTCTAGTATTTCTTAAGAAATGAATACTTTAAAACAAAATTACTGTCATTATTATCTTTTAAATAATATGAAAGTGTTGACCTTGGCTTCCCTTATGAGTCACCACTGGCAGACAGCCTAATAACTTGTTTGCAGGCAAATCTGTGGCCTAAGCGCAGTGAAATACCATCAGTCAAATTATTACTCATCCTTACAGTGGGCTCCTAATTTGGAAAAACATTATATATATTTGCAGCTGTGCTGAGTGTCATGTAGCTATCCGTTTTGTACAGATTACTCAGGTATGCACATCTGTATATTACACAGGTATGCACATGCATATGTCGTAAAAGATTACAAGACAGAAACATTGAACATATTTTAATCTGTATTTATAAAAAAAATACTGTGGATTAGATGGAAGTGCTAAAATTATGATCGATAGTCTAATAATGGCATTATTAAGTGAAGAGTACCTAATGACTTGTTCAGGACTTGAAAAAGATTGGGACTTGGACTTGGACTCGACTTGGCTCTGATGTGACTTGGACTTGGACTCGACTTGCCCTTCTCTGTATTTACTTGGGACTTGACTTGGACTTGACTGCTAAGACTTGGGACTTGTGACTTGCCAAACAGTGACTTGGTCCCACCTCTGGTCATCGCTAACTCTAACAGTAATTAGTGTAGCCGCTATGTGATATAATCATCGCTAACTCTAGCCGCTACATGATATAATCATCGCTAACTCTAACAGAGTAATTAGTGTAGCGGCTA
>NC_063210.1:26940116-26947616 GCF_017589495.1 Alosa alosa | reverse complement strand
AAACACGATTTATTTTAACACAAACTTAACAATTAGACTTACTTACAACAAAGCAGGACTTGGGCTAGACAAGGAGAAACAGAGAGACGATCCGACAAGGAACAGAGAAATAGGAGGGTAGAAATACACAGAGCAATTAACAGAGAGACAGAGGACTAGACAAAACCAACGAGACAATAACAGAGAACAGGTCAGGAGGCAGAAATGGAGGGAAAACAAACAAGACAGGAAGCACAGACCAAATAAGGAAATGGGGCGGAGACAAAGACAGGTGACAGGCAGGTAACACAAAGCACACATGGGGAACAGGCAAAAAAAAGCACAGGACAATACACTAAATGGCCGCCAGGGTGGCACAAACTCCAACAGTCTGGGCCAGATCCTGACAGTAATGGTCTATAAGGATAATGTAGTGGGCAGTAGTGGGCAGTAGAGATGCGCGGTTCGCGGTTACAGCCGCGGACTCTGCGGTTAAACCGTTAAGAAATATAATATTTTAATTAAATTCAGGTGTTGGCGGTTGAACCAATCAAATGAAAAATACCATAGCCTATACATTGTTAGAATTGTGTTGTTACCTACATCCGAGAAAAAAACGAGCACACTTTGAAATAGTCAAAGTTTCATCAGACGGTTGGCCTAGTTGCTTCTACTGCATGCTGCTTTGTTTATCTATCAGAGGCGGTGTTGCCCGGAATTGGTGTATTCGATATTTCACTGAGCAACCCCTCGCACGCGCACACACACACACACACACACACACTAAAAGGTAACAAAGTTTAAATTAAGTAGCCCCTATCGTAGCCTACCAGCATGTTTTCCTCTCGGTGTGCAATAAGAAAGTAGATAGGCTACAGTGCAAGTTGATGATGATTCATCTCCCATGTCGTGTCTCGTTGCAGAGCCTTGGTAGGCCACTAAGCAAATCTGCAACCCTATGAGCTAGCTGCCAGTACTGGAGGAGGGCCTAAACATCTCTAGAAGAGACTGACTGGGTTATTTTGTTTCGATATTATATATAAAACACATAGTCATTGTAGCCAGGGAATAGGCATTTTTAAAGGGAGACAGATTATGGATTGATATGACTCAGAACGACATCGGGCAATGGCAGTGCGAGATGTTCAGAACGTTAAGAGCTAAAAAACTTCTACAAGCTCAGTAACATCCACAGCGGAAAAAAGAAGGTAAGAAAAATAGTCGGAAAACTTAGATGTGCAAGGCAAAACAAGCAAGTTTGGTGTTTGTTACTAAAATGTGAACATACAAGTTGCACTGCTGTGCGGTGGGTTACAGTGCGTAAAGTAGCCTATAATGTGAATGACTTATTATTTTATTAAGGATTTCTTTCTTTTTTGCAAAAAAATAAGGCATTAATTGTAGGCTAAATAGCGGCTTGTTGAAATGATGTGCCAAATTGCGTTTTTTACTACAATGATAAAATTGTAGGCTACAGGCCGATGTGCGTTTTATTTGGAGACTGTTTTGCGAGACAGAGACTGGGTTGCTGCTGATATTCTGGGGATGGGCTACAACATAGCCAATGTAAGGACTTTAACCTTTTAATATATTTGCTGCATTGGATCAGTCTTTCTAGAACAGGCAAGAGCTTTCTAGCCTCACGTCAGCAGCGCCGCATCACCCATATACATTAAAACAACCAGCGGATGGCGGGCGGGTGTGGTTTTGAAAATAAGTCAAAAAACGTGTGTGCGGATGGATGGCGGATAGATGATAAGTTTTGCTATGCGGTTACGGTTGAAATAATAGCCCATCCTACTGCTGTCCGTTTCTAAATCATTTCTGCATTTCCTCAATGTTCAATAACATTTTAGAGGACTAACAGGCTAGAGTAGGCGCCTATCTCATACGATTCATCATAGAATTTTGACATAGAAGAGGAGTGGGGGGCGCTGGTGAGCAGGTAGGCCTCACAGTGAGTGGGTTTTCGTCTATGGAAAAGATGGATACAGCCCGAAAAAGCTGTCGGGGCTAAAATATAAAAAGAAAGGGAAAATGAGATGATGGCATGTCAAGGTGACAGTAGTTAAATAAGTGGATGGTGAAAAGCAACAGGTAGGATTTAAAGTGAGACGTCTGTGCTTGGAGGCTTGCAAATATTCATGTTAACAGACTAATTAGCGTTTGCTAAGCATATAATATGCCGATTGTAATAGCCTATTCCATTCTGATAGCTAGGTGGCTACCGTGCTCATACTGCGCTTTTAATGGCAAACTGCAAACAAGAAATGTCACACGAGCAACAACTCATTACATGTTTCCATTTCCTAACAATGAAGACTCCTTGTAATAACTTAATATTGTGCTGTCAATGTGGCGCAAAGGCTAGAGTTGGATCAACCTTATCCTTTGTGAGCAACAGCTGGCAAAAGGATGTTATGAGAACCATTTAGACTCTCTTAAAGTGACAATGCGACATTTAACAATACTTCAAGTTCAAATCGGCAGAATTTCTTAAAATAATAATGTGTAATACATTATTGGCCTTTTAGTTTACTTTAGTTTTTTTTTTCAGTTTTTTTTTTTTTTTTTTTTTGAGCCAATTTTAATTTGTTGCATACCCTTCCAAAAAAATGAGTAGCCTAAGCCCTGTATAAGGATAATGTAGTGGGCAGTAATGGTCTATAAGGATAATGTAGTGGGCAGTAATGGTCTGTAAGTGAAATGATGAGACGCAGGATCTGCAGGGTGGCTAAAGGCAGCAGAGAACAGTCTGCACGTCTCCGTTCCACTGCAGCTTATCATCGCTGTCTGGCTCTGCACCAATCCCAGAATGTGGAGCCTTTCACTGCTCATCAGTGGAGGGCTTGATATTTGTGACTGGCTGATTGGCTGTGATTGATGGCCACCTCTAGGTTGTGGCAGATGACAGCAGTCTTGGCTCTTAACTGCAGTGGTGTTAGATGTGGATCAGACTAGACCAGTTCAATAGGAACGACACCAGTGTTTCATTCTGCAAGTCCTTGACTGAAAGTACACACACACACAAACACACACACACACACACACACCCTCTTTAAGAGCATATTGGGTGACCTCACACACACACACACACACACACACACACACACTCTCTCTAAGAGCATATTGGGTGACCTCACCACACACACACACACACACACAGATTGTGAAGTAACCGGAGGAATGAGCACTCAGGGTCATTTTCGGAGCTCTGATTGGACAGACATGGAGAGAGCTGCGTTGGGAAGAACCGCAAACAAACAAATATGTCAATAAATAAATAATAAATAAATAAACAAATGAGTTCCGGGAAATTGGCAGTAAGCAGAGCAGATGGCTGCTGCAGCAAGTCCACTACTGTCCTGTCCTGTTTCTTGAATTTCCCCTGGGGATCAATAAAGTATCTATCTATCTATCTATCTATCTATCTATCTATCTATCCATGTTAGCTCAGCTCTTAACTGCTCAGGCACATCTAAATAAGAACAACACATAAACACAAACACAAACACATAAACACAAACACATAAACACAAACATAAACACAAACACAAACATAATAGAAAGAAACAACAGAGAGAGCAGAGAGATGAGAGAGAGAGGGGATAGAGAGAAAAGGGAGAGAGAGAGAGGGGATAGAGGAGGGGAGAGAGAGAATTTACATTTATCAACCCACATGACATTAAGACACACACATGTGACTAAGACATTGTTTTACATGACAGACACAAAAAGATGCATGTTTACATGCACTTATTATTACATGACACATTATTAAAAAGATGACATATTATGTGACAGACATATATGATGGACAGATGATAAATGAGAGGGGGCATAGCAATTATGAAAGAGGAGGAAAGAATGAGAAAGAGGATAGAGGGTGGAGGAATGAGAGAGGAGTGGAATGGAGGAAAGAGGGACAGAGGAATAGAGAGAGGGGATAGAGTAGTAATGAGAGAGAGGGGGATAGAGAGAGAGGGGGTAGAGGAGTAGTGAGAGAGAGAGTGTGTGTGTCCCTCCAGCCTTTAACTTTAATTACAGTAGAGTGGCCGAGCCCAGCTGCCAGAGGGCCTGATCAGCCAATGGGACATCTGAGTGACAGCGATGTCACACGGCGACGGGCTGTTGCTGAGCTGGTCGTTGTGGCGATGACACATGGACAATAGGTTTCCTGCGGACATCAGATGGAGTGCAGCTGAAGGGCATGATGGGAAATTTGGGGTCTCCACTGGCTGCTCGTAATCGCATCAGACAGACAGACAGACGGACAGACAGATGGACGGAGGAGAGGAGGAGAAGAGGAGAGGGGAGGAGAGGAGAGGAGAGGAGGAGAGAGGAGGAGGGAGAGGGGAGGGGAGGAGAGGAGAGGAGGAGAGAGGAGGAGGAGAGGAGAAGAGAGGAGGAGTGAGAGGAGAAGAGAGGAGAGGAGGAGAGGGGAGGAGAGGAGGAGTGAGAGGAGAGGAGAGGGAGGAGAGGAGAAGAGAGGAGAGGAGAGGAGAGTGGAGGAGAGGAGAGGAGACGAGAAGAGAGGAGAGGAGAGCAGTGGTGTGGAGATGAGAGGGGAGGAGAGGAGAAGAGAGGAGAGGAGAGGAGAGTGGAGGAGAGGAGAGGAGACGAGAAGAGAGGAGAGGAGAGCAGTGGTGTGGAGATGAGAGGGGAGGATGAGAGAAGAGGGGAAGAGGAGAGGAGAAGAGAGGAGAGGAGAGGAGAGTGGAGGAGAGGAGAGGAGACGAGAAGAGAGGAGAGGAGAGCAGTGGTGTGGAGATGAGAGGGGAGGAGGAGAGAAGAGGGGAAGAGGAGAGGAGAAGAGAGGAGAGTGGAGGAGAGGAGAGGAGATGAGAAGAGAGGAGAGGAGAGGAGAGGGAGGAGAGGAGAGGAGAGTGGAGGAGAGGAGAGCAGTGGAGTGGAGATGAGAGGGGAGGATGAGAGAAGAGGGGAAGAGGAGAGGAGAGGAGAGAGGAGAGGAGAGGAGGAGGAGAGGAGAGGAGATGAGATGAGAGGAGAGGAGAGCAGTGGAGTGGAGATGAGAGGATGAGAGAAGAGGGGAAGAGGAGAAGGAGAGGACGAGAGAGGTTTAATTATTATCATTTTGTTATTATTATTATTATTATTATTATTATTATTATCATTTTATTTATTTATTTTTATTATTATTTTATTGTATCTGTGTTGTTTTTGTCTCTATGTTTGTTGGCAACACTGGGCTTCATTGAGTAACGCTAATAAAGCTCCATTGAAAAATTGAGAGGAGGAGGAGGAGAGAGGGGAGGAGGAGGAGGAGAGGAGAGGAGGAGAGAGGGTGAGAGGGGAGGAGGAGGAGAGGAGGAGGAGAGGAGAAGAGGAGAGTGGAGAGGGAGAAGTGGAGAGGGAGGTGTGAGGGAGAGGAAGATGTATGGTAATGTTTTTAATTGAAAAGGTGAGCCCTGCATGCAGAGCAGGCAGGATAGAGAGAGAGAGAGAGCAAATTATCCGAAGGAGTTTCTGTTTCATCACACACCTAAGAAGGATTTGGCAACAAAGGGACAGCTATCAGAGTCAGCCCAATGCCTGATTGAGTGAAGTGTTTTGTGTGTGTGTGTGTGTGTGTGTGTGTGTGTGTGTGTGTGTGTGTGTGTGTAAAGGAGCAAAAGGTGAGTGTGTGTGTGTGTGTGTGTGTGTGTGTGTGTGTGTGTGTGTGTGTGTGACAAAAGGCATGTGTGCGTATGTGTGTGTGTGTGTGTGTGTGTGTGTGTGTGTGTGTGTGTTCAGGTGTGTGAGACAGAGTGAAACTCCCACGTATCTGCTTCCTTTCACACAATTTATTTCAATGGGACACACTTTCTTAGCTCTAACTAACTGTATGTGTGTGTGTGTCTGTGTGTGTGTGTGTATGTGTGTATGTGTGTGTGTGTGTGAATATTGGTCTCATAGGGCCCAACCTACAGAGTTGAGTCACTGCAAGGGCCGACTCCTTATTTTTAGTACATAATACAAAGGCAGAGGACAGCATTCGACAAATAAGGGTCAGTATCAACTTGAGCACAAGATTTTATATACACATTTCATCAGGGCAACAAGTCACCAGATTTTCATTGCTCTACCTATAATACACATTTGTGTAGACAAATCAAACAATCCTTAAAGTCATTTTTCTCAGTTTGACACTCTGATCAGTTACTGCCTTTGCCTTAGAAAAAGGTAGGTTTTGGGAGTTACTGTGAACACACAACCCCATTTTTCGAAAAAAAAAAAAAAACAGTCAATTTGAGGACATAGATATATCATCCACATGATAAAGGAAGTCTTTAAAATCCCAAAAATGACAATAACTCATTTTTGACCAAAAATGCAGTTACTGCCTTCACTGCAAAAAATGAATTCTAACCAAGTGTTATTAATCTTATATTAAGATTAAAAAATCTATTTAGTATTGTTTTTAGTATGAAAAGACTTACCTAGTGCCCACTCAAAAGAACATTTTGACTTAATTTAAGAAGACTTTGACTTATTTTAAGAAGTCTTATCAAGACAAATTTACTCAATGCACTGGCAGACAAATTTGCTTGTTTTCAGGATGAGATGTCTTAAAATAAGTCAAACTTTTTTTAAATTAAGTCTCATAGATTTCATTTTTTGCAGTGAGAATAGGAGAGGAGAAGAGGGGGAATAGAGAGAAAAGAGGAGAGGAGAAGAGAAGAGGGGGAATAGAGAGAAAAGAGAGGAGAGAAGAGGAGAAGAGGGGGAATAGAGAGAAAAGAGAGGAGAGGAGAGGAGAAGAGAGGAGAAGAAGAGGGGAATAGAGAGAAAAGAGAGGAGAGGAGAGGAGAAGAGGGGGAATAGAGAGAAAAGAGAGGATAGAAGAGGAGAAGAGGGGGAATAGAGAGAAAAGAGGAGAGGAGAAGAGAAGAGGGGGAATAGAGAGAAAAGAGAGGAGAGGAGAAGAGAAGAGGGGCAGAGGAGGAGAGGAGGCTATGGAGGAGGAGAGGAGGAGAGGGGGCTATAGAGGAGCAGAGGGGGCTATGGAGGAGCAGAGGAGGAGAGGGGGCTATGGAGGAGCAGAGGAGGCTGTGGAGGAGCAGAGGGGGCTATGGAGGAGCAGAGGAGGCTAGGAGGAGCAGAGGAGGAGAGGGGGCTATGGAGGAGGAGAGGGGGCTATGGAGGAGGAGAGGGGGCTATGGAGGAGCAGAGGGGCTATGGAGGAGCAGAGGAGGCTATGGAGGAGCAGAGGACAGAGGGGGCTATGAGGAGGAGAGGGGGCTATGGAGGAGGAGAGGGGGCTATGGAGGAGCAGAGGAGGCTATGGAGGAGCAGAGGAGGAGAGGGGGCTATGGAGGAGGAGAGGGGCTATGGAGGAGCAGAGGAGGAGAGGGGGCTATAGAGGAGCAGAGGAGGAGAGGGGGCTATGGAGGAGCAGAGGAGGAGAGGGGCTGGGTGGAGGAGGAGAGGGGGCTATAGAGGAGCAGAGGAGAGGGGCTGGGTGGAGGAGGAGGAGGAGGCTACAGAGGAGGAGAGGGGCCAGGAGTGCGAGCAGAGGAG
>NC_063210.1:26935116-26937616 GCF_017589495.1 Alosa alosa | reverse complement strand
CAGTGAAGACAGACATATTTTACCAATTTGGAATCCACAGACAAACATAACATTCAAGTAAACAAAAAGTAAGTAAATAAGTAAATAAGAGGGCACATATAATAATGAAAAAATAAGGCAGCAAAATTTGGTTGAAATTGTGCATAGACAGTCAATAAAATACTGAGTGCAGATCAGGCCAATAAAAGAACTTGGGTAGTTCTGTTTGACCTAGAAGTAATAAAAGAAAGTGGCATGAGTGGTGCAAGTTATGTAAGAGCAGCAGGGGTGTTGTGTTTTCAGAACAACAACACCAAGTTGTAAAGTGTACAAGTGTGCAAGTGTTCAAGTGTGCAAGAGTGGAGTAGTGCAGGCGGCATTGTGGGTCCAATGTCAGGATGTTATGTGGCGAGGGTGGAGGGAGAGGGAGAGTTCAGCATCCTTACAGCTTGGTGTGAGCTGTGGTGATCTGGAAGCTGGTGGGAGGCGCAGGCTTCATGCCTGCAGAGGGCAGTAGATCAACGATTGTGGCGGGTGACTTGTATCACTCACAATTTTGAATGCGCCTTCTGCGGGTGAAATTAGGTGGTGTAAATGTCCTTCAGGGAGAATTGAGCACAATGATCCTTCAACTGTGTTCACTATGCGCTGAGGCTTTCCTGTTATTGTATTCGTGCAGCTTCCATACCTGGCGATACAGCTGGAGGATGCTCTCAATAGATACTCGGTAGAATGTGTGTGAAAAGTGTGTGTCTGCAAGGATGTGTGTGTGAAAGAGTGTGTGTCTGCAATGATCTGTGTGTGAAAGAGTGTGTGTCTGCAAGGATGTGTGTGTGAAAGAGTGTGTGTCTGCAATGATCTGTGTGTGAAAGAGTGTGTGTCTGCAAAGTGTGTGTGTGAAAGAGTGTTTGTCTGCAAGGATAACAATGTGAAGAGTGTGTGTCTACAAGGATGTGTGTGTGAAAGAGTATGTGTCTGCAAGGATGTGTGTGTGTGAAAAAGTGTGTGTCTGCAATGATCTGTGTGTGAAAGAGTGTGTGTCTGCAATGATGTGTGTGTGTTTCGTATCCTGTCTAGGTGTGGGGGAGGGGATGGAGGGATAACTATATGTGGTAACACTTTATTTTAATGTGTCACTGTTACAGTGTACTTACCTAATTAGGTGCAGTGGTGCAACCTGGTAACTGGCTGTATGTACTATCAGGTGTCATTGTACTTACATAGTAGCAATGATGATGCCTACATATAGTTGTTACATTGTAATGCTGAGGTGCTTTACAAAACTTTGTAGTTGCTAAATTTTTCATCAGGGCAAGGAGCTGACCTGAGACCTGCTGGATGGGAGTAAATCGGGTCATGATAGATGATATACAAAGCATGCCTTAGCTCCAGTCAAGGCCTCATTGTCTTCAGTGTACATGTAACAGCTGTGCTGCTACAACCTTGTTACTCTTTGATACAGTGGAATAAACTGGAACAGGTCTTGTCTTGGAACAGGTCTACTAATTCACATGTACTGTGTGGTGTAACAGCAGACACGTTTCAACGCATCAATTACAGGATGTATATATGTATGCGCACGCACCGGTGTTAATTTTATTTTAATGGGTTTATTCCACTGTATCAAAAGAGTAATAAATGTGTACCAACACAGTTGATACATGTACTGCAGTATGTAGGTAATGTGGCAGACATGTTCCAAGACACCAATGACACAACATACATGTAATATGTAAGTACTTAACTGGTACACTTATTTTAATGGGTTTATGCCACTGCATCAAAGAGCAAAGAGCAACACTGTATCAAAGAGTAATAGTACATATATCAACACAGTTGATATAGCCATGTAGTGAATTAGAGACCTGTTCCAAGACATCAGTTGACACAACATACATGTAATATGTAATTGTAAGTACTTAACTGGTACACTTAATAGGTTTATTCCACTGCATCAAAGAGGCACAGCAGCACAGCTGTTACATGTACTGAAGACAATGAGGCCTTGACTGGAGCTAAGAATGGTTTGTATATCAAATCTATCATGACCAGATTTACCCCATCCAGCAGGTCTCAGGTCAGCTCTTTGCCTCTGATGAAAATTTAGGCAAATTGGCAAAGTTTTGTAAAAGCACTCAGTATTACAATGTAACAACTATATGTACCTGCCAGCATAATGCAAGTACAATGATAGTACCTGATAGTACATGTTGTTACACAGGTTGTACCACTGTACCTAATTAGGTAGGTACACTGTAACAGCGACACATTAAAATAAAGTGTTACCCTATATGTTATATCGTATATCACACACACATACGCACACACTATATGTTATATCGTATATCACATCTCAGAGAGACCCTACTGTGTTTTATTGTGGACAACATTTACACACGCGCATAAAAATCACTTTTATATATAAAATTTTGGATACGTTATAAAAAATATAATCCATATAGGAAACCACATGACGTCTTATATGCGGAGTGAGAAGGTAATTCATCTTAATCTGCATGTA
>NC_063210.1:26927616-26930116 GCF_017589495.1 Alosa alosa | reverse complement strand
ATCTCTCCCCTCTCTCCCTCCATCTCTCTCTCTCCCTCCATCTCTCTCTCCCCATCCATCTCTCCCTCTCCCTCCATCTCTCTCTCCCTCCATCTCTCTCTCTCCCTCCATCTCTCCCTCTCCCTCCATCTCTCCCTCCTCCATCCATCTCTCTCCCTCCATCTCTCTCTCCCTCCATCTCTCTCTCGCTTTCCACACTTCTGTGTTTGGAAGTGTTCCATCTCTCTGAGTAATTACTGCCAAGGATTGTTGTGTGTGTGTGTGTGTGTGTGTGTGTGTGTGTGTGTGTGTGTGTTTGCCTGTGTGTGGGTGCTTGTGTGTGTGTGGGGGGTGCGTATGTGTGTGTGTGTGTGTGTGTGTGTGTGTGTGTGTGTGTGTTAGTGTGTGTGTGTGTTTTTGCCAAAGCAATTTTCTTTTTTTTATGGCAGACTGAGAGAGAAAATATGAGATGTGAGAGTTGAGGGAGGGAGGGATAGAGAGAGAATAAGAGAGAGTGGAGGGAGGGATAGAGAGAGAGAATAAGAGAGAGTGGAGGGAGGGAGAGAGAGAGAGAATAAGAGAGGGCATAATGAGGAGAGAGATAATGAGAAAGAGTGAGTGTGAGAGAAAGAAAGGGAGGACAATTAAGTTGGCTAGAGAAGGAGGGGGAGAGAGAGAGAAAGGGAGAGAGAGGTGGGAGATAGGAAGAGAGAGGGAGAGGGGGAGAGAGAGAGAAAGAGAGAGGGAGGAGAGAGGAAGGGAGGGAGGAGAGAGGAAGAGAGGGAGGAGAGAGGAAGGGGGGAGGGTTGTTCAGATGGAAGTCTTTGATCAAGTTCACACTGTGATGAAGAGGAGGCAGAGAGGGCAACTCATCCAAATGAGCCTGCGCACACTGATGTGTTTGTGTGTGTGTGTGTGTGTGTGTGAGTGTGTGTGTCTGTGTGTGTGTGTATTTGTGTTTGAGTTTGCAAGGCAGAGTGATTGAGGTGCTTGACCATGAGCAGTGCTAAATAAAAATAACATCCACATTGCTTTCTGATTTGTGTGTGTGTGTGTGTGTGTGTGTGTGTGTGTGTGTGTGTGTGTGTTTTATTTTCCTGCTCTGAGCTTCTGACGCTCTATCTAACCTCATTTCCGGCCATTTCTGACACTCTGTGATTGCCTACCATCTTATTTATTCTACTGAAACTCCAGCACTGTGTGTGTGTGTGTGTGTGTGTAAGCCCCATCAGGCCAAAACACAAAAAGGTTATTTCCTTTTGTCTGTGGTCTCTGCCAGTAAAGAGCTGTGCAGTGTGTGTGTGTGTGTGTGTGTGTGTAGTGTGCTGTGGAGTGGGCAGTATAGAGGAGGATTAGGCTGAATGTAAATACACTAATCTGCTCTCAAAGAGATGCAGCCACCCCCCGCATTCCCACCCCCCGCATTCCCACCCTGGGGTAGGGAGGAGTAGAGAGGAGGTGCTGTGGGGAGGTGCATGACCTGTAGGAGGTGCATGACCTGTAGGAGCATGACCTGTAAGAGGTGCATGACCTGTAGGAGGTGCATGACCTGTAGGAGGAGCATGACCTGTAGGAGGAGCTGTGGGGAGGTGCAGTGGGGAGGAGCATGACCTGTAGGAGGTGCATGACCTGTAGGAGCATGACCTGTAGGAGGTGCATGACCTGTAGGAGGAGCATAACCTGTAGGAGGGTGTGAGAGATCTGTGGGGAGGAGGATCTGTGGGAGGCATGACCTGTAGGAGCATTAAGGTGCATGACCTGGGAGGCATAACCCACGGGAGGAGGGAAACTGATCTAATCATCGTTCACTCTCTCATTAACACAGCCTGTGTTGTGCACTACTACTCTAAACACACACACACACACACACACACCACACACACACACACACACCACACACACACACACACCACACACACACACACACACAAACACACACACACACACACATTACATTACATTACATTACATTACATTACATTTAGCAGAGACACTTCTTAACCAAAGTGACTTATATATGACAGCTATATTACAAGGGATAACATTGTCCCCGAGCAACTTGGGGTTAAGTGCCTTGCTCAAGGGCACAACCGGGTTCAGGCTAGCTGCTAGCCCAGAATTGAACCACAACTTTCAGGCTACACAGAAACACACCACACACACACATAAACACACACACACACACAAACACACACACACAGACACACACACACACACACACATACACACACACACCACACACACAGACACACACACACACACACAGTGCTTGGAGCTCTTCTGCAGAGAAATCGAGGCACTGACCCCCATAATATATCCTCTGCTGTGGGTATGATAACTCAGACCTCGACCAACAGCTCTGCATCTGTGTGTCAGGTGTGTTAGGTATGTTAGGTGTGTCTGATTGTGTGTCAGGTGTGCCAGGTGTGTCTGATTGTGTGTCTGATTGTGTGCCAGGTGTGTCTGATTGTGTGCCAGGTGTGTAAGGTGTTTCTGATTGTGTGCCAGGTGTGTCTGATTG
>NC_063210.1:26922616-26925116 GCF_017589495.1 Alosa alosa | reverse complement strand
CTTAAGGAGTCTAGGAGATTTTAGAATGTTCTGAAGGACAATGGAGGAGTCTGGATGGTTCTGGCAGAGTTTGGGGGTGTTTGAGAGCTCTGGAGTGCCTCAGGTGGTCTGGAGGGGAGTGTTGTGTTCTAACTTGGCAAAAAACACGAGCTCTTGATGTGCAGAGATCGTAGAGAGGGTGCAGTGGAGGTTAGTCATGGAGTCTAGACCAGACGCACTCTGGCTTCCATTAGTGTCAATACAACCCCACACACCACCGCCCTGCCCTTATCGTTCAGTTGTATTGTGTCGCCGCTGCTCAGTAGAAATCCATTGTTTTGTTTTGTAAAGGAGGAGGAGATGAGAGAGAGGAGGAAGAGATGAGAGAGAGGAGGAAGAGATGAGAGAGAGAGAGAAAGGAGGATAAAAGGAGGAGAGAAAGTGTTTTGTTTTGCTGATGTTTGGTGAAGGAGGAGGAGAGGAAGAGAAGATGAAAGGAGAGAGAGAAAGAGAGAAAGAGAGAGAGAGAGAGAGAGAGAGAGAGAGAGAGAGTGTTTTGCTTTGCTGATGTTTGGTGCAGTGATTGATGAGCACATGCTGCTGCTGGATGAAAGACTCTCTGCCGCTAGGGTCTGCCTGTCAGCTATAACCAGACGCCCAGTGTGTGTGTGTGTGTGTGTGTGTGAGAGAGTGTGTGTGTGTGTGTGAGTGTGTGTGTGTGAGTGTGTGTGTGCGCCTGTCAGCTATAACCAGATGCCCAGAGAAATGCTTAGAGGCCTTGTGCTTTCAGTGCCGCAAGGGATGCTGGGAAAGGGGACACCGCCACTGCTGCCTCTGCCCAGCAGACACTCCTTTACACAGGATCAAGGGACACACACACACACACACACACACACACACACACACACACACACACGGCGCCAAGGGACACATCAACACACACACACACACACACACACACACACGCTCGCGCGCACACACACACACACACACACACACACACACACAGACAGATACACACACACACACACACACACACACACACACACAGACAGATACACACACTCAGGGCTCATCCTTCTGAATTTGAAAGGCAAACGTATGGTCAGAGGAGATGTTGCAAGGCACACATACACACACACACACAGGGAGAAATGATGAATGGGCCTCGTCGCCACGGAGACACACCAGCCCAGAACCCAATAACTCGGCCCGGGAACAGAGGAGGGGAAAGGCTCAACTACAACTGAGGCCTGTGTGTGTGTGTGTACGTGTACAGTATGTGTGTGTGGCTGTGTGTGTATGTGTGTGTGTGTGTGTGTGTATGTACTGTGTGTGTGTGTGTGTGTGTACGTGTACAGTATGTGTGTGTGGCTGTGTGTGTGTGTGTGTGTGTGTGTACTGTATGTGTATGTGTATGTGTGTGTGTGTGTACGTGTACGTGTACAGTATGTGTGTGTGTATGTGTATGTGTGTGTACTGTATGTGTATGTGTATGTGTGTGTGTGTGTGTGTGTGTGTGAGAGTGTTTGTGTGTGTGTGTGTGATAGGCTCGGTATATGTAAATTGTGTGTGTGTGTGTGTGACAGGCTTGGTATATGTGGAGGGTGTGTGTGTGTTTGAGACAGCCTCGGTGTGTGTAAAGGGTGTGTGTGACAGGCTTGGTGTGTGTAAACAGTGTGTGTGTGTGTGTGAAGGCTTGGTATGTGTAGGGTGTGTTTGTGTAAGACAGACTTGGTGTGTGTAAACGGTGTGTGTGTGTGTGACAGGCTTGGTATTTGTGAAGGGTGTGTGTGTGTGTGAAACAAACTTGGTGTGTGTGTGTGTGTGTGTGTGTGTGTGACAGACTCAGTGTGTGTAAACGGGAGGTGTTAAAGCACTTCAGCTTTGGTTTGTCTTCTCCAGACTCCCTCTGTTTACCTCTGGGCACCCAGCCTCCCAGCACAGCACAGCACAGCACAGCAGAGCAGAGCAGAGCACAGCACAGCACAGCACAGCACAGCACAGCAGAGCAGAGCAGAGTACAGCAGAGCAGAGCACAGCAGAGCAGAGCAGAGCACAGCACAGCACAGCACAGCAGAGCACAGCACAGCAGAGCACAGCACAGCACAGCAGAGCACAGCACAGCACAGCACAGCACAGCACAGCAGAGCAGAGCACAGCAGAGCTACATACGGACAGACAGGCAGACAGGAAGACAGACAGACACAGAGAGCCCTGATCTCCTCTCTGGTCTGAGCTGCACTGAGGGTCTCATAGGAGCCTCCATTGCAACAGAGGATTTAGAAATCGATTCAGCTCCGCCTGCAGTCCAGAGAAACTCCCACACACTCCTTTCAGGAGCCATTAGTTTAGTTTGGAGTACTGGGGGGATGGTGAAGGATCTCATTTATAAGAAACCATTAGTTTGGTTTGGAGTATTGGGGGGTGGTGTTAAATGATCTCATTTATAAGGAACCATTAGTTTGGAGTATTGGGGGGATGGTGAAGGATCTCATTTATAAGGAGCCATTAGTTTAGT